>NC_053170.1:32698802-32998802 GCF_016835505.1 Polypterus senegalus | reverse complement strand
CTTCTTATTAAAGCAGTTGGGTTGGAGCAAAAACCTGCAGCCACTGCGGCCCTTGACTGAGGACCCCTGCTGTATAGACATGGTACAATACACTTATCCCACAATACATTTCATATTGATATTTCATGGCTTCATGATAAAATATTGCCATGATACAGAACCTTCACAAAAGGAAATGTACTGTATATTTACTGTTATTTATTATTCATAAATCAAAAACACTACAAAACAAATTCAACTCAGTGTGCAAATACTCAAGCTTTAACATGCGTTTCTAAGCTTTTTCCTTTTTTAATAAAATAATCCTAAATATTGTAATGAACACTGAGGTGTAAAGACTGTGGCACACACCGAATGACAGTTAAGCCAAAGAATGGGCACATTTATTTAACAATGCAAGATTATGCTCTGAGAAGCAACACCTAGCCACTGGTATGGCCACAGTAAACGCCTCATAAATCAGCAGACGCTAAACTGATAACTAGACAATCTATGCAATGTCCCTTATGTTGTGCGACTCATCCAGATCTTCCACTGTTGCATGTTGCTTCCCTCTGAACACTAAAAACCTGTTATCTTCAGCAAGAGTCTGCCTGCATTCTTGAACCTTTCCGGGCTAGCAAGGTGTAGCGTGAATATTTGTGGAATTCAGTAAAGCTCAACTTGCGTGACATGTCACTGTCAATCATGAATCCGGCCCTTTCTAGCTCCATGGTAACCTGCAGACTAATACAATATCGACATAAAACATTTGCACTGCAGAAACATAATGATAATAGCCCAATAAAACTATAAAGTTAACACAGAGCAAAACTATCAAAATACAAAACTTAATTTTATAATTATCAAAGTGTTGCTCTAGCAACAGCTGCCCTGTTAGCCTGCTTTAACGTCGTACTGACCCGTTAGCTCTGGGTACTGACTGAATCAGTTTCGTGAACTGCAATGTCTATGTTGCCTGCCGACAAACACCAATATTCAGGCAGTGAATAACAGTTCTGTCAAAGTGCAGTCAGTTTGTGATGAAATTTCTTGGTTTTAGTTTTGCAATTCAATTTTTATTTCATTTGCCTTTGTGCGTCATTTCGACAATGTGGTAATGTCAAACGATATACAACTACGCCATGTTTCATATTGGCAGTATTCTGCATCGCAAAATTTAATACAAAGTACTGTCTCGTGCCTAATCCTGTACAACCTGACCATTAGCAAAATATCTCTAGCTTTTCCTCACTTTATTGCTGGACAGCCCAAAGCTAATTGTCATATTAAAACTGTGTCTGTTTTGGCTGGTCCAGCTATTCACTGAATTCAGGTAAAACTAGAATTGCCACCCAATTCTACCATATTTTAATCTTATCTTGACAGAATCAGCCACAGGGTGGCAACCAGTCATTCACAGGACAATCATACCATGCCACCAAGTCTAACTTCGAGAAAATCATGTCTCTAGGATGTGACAGGAAACCAGAGTAGCCAAGATTTGCAGGCCTGGATTAAAGATGACCACTCTTAGGATTTAGCACTAATGACTAGAAGTGTATCTAACTATACTTTATATTCATATTAAGAATAAGAGTAGCATTTAAAAGACTTTTTCATATTATTACAACTATAAAAATCAGGTTTTGTGAAAGGGCATGTCTTCTCAAATCAAGATAACTGAGCTTACACAAAATGGGGGACACTAAGCTATGATAAGATGAAACTAAAGAAAAGAAAAAATAAACAAATAATATACACACACACTCTCAAATTAAATGCCAATACCAATTTCATGATGAAGCTTGGCTATAAATGAATAAAGTTTATGGTCCAGCCAAACATCATTTTAGCCAGGCGTACTGGTAATTCTTCTGATTGTGACAAACACAAAACAAATTTAAAAATGCCAACTGTCATTTGAACTGTGAACTTGACAACAGGACACTGCCAACTCAACAGATTTCTCTTGTATTAATCCTCAGCAGAGTAGCCCTCACAAAAGCACAGCCTGCAAGTGTAACATCAGTGGCATCCAACAAACAAGCAAATACTTTCAAATAAATAATTAAAGATGTGTGAATACAAGGAACAAGTTCTTTTAAATACATAAAAAAAGATGCACCTCAGTTGAAATAATGAAGAAAATACCCTGCACAAGATGATCAAGATAGTGGGTTACTAGTTAACTGGTGAAGTGAGAAAGTTCATCTTTATTATACAGAAAGCTCATTATTAAAATGATCTCATAGGACATTCATAACCAAGATTATGCTCTGAAGTGACTGGCATTATACCATTTACATGAAAATCCCTGCATGAACCAATCAAAATATTCATCACATTCAGAAATCGTGCTATCACTTTATTGTACACATTTAGGTGCCAATTGACTTGGAAAGCAGCAATAAAATTAAGAAGCATCATAGAGTTACAAGTAATCCTGTCGATAGCTTCCTACAAAGTCTGCATACAGTATCTCTGTGTGCACTTTCATCTAATCTTTTAGTGGTCTGCGATGCAAATGCATGTGGCATACTGGCCCTGTTGTTAGAGCTGCGGATTTTTAGTTTCGGTCTATGGAGTTTGAATCTCTGCCCAGTCCATGTACAGTATGTCTGCCATTTGCACATTTACTCAAAGGGAGATTTCTCTGGCCTTTTCAGTTACCTCCCACATCTCAGAGTTATGCAGGTTGGTTTCTTTGTTACAGTCTGTGTGAATGCTGGGTATTGTGTGGAGGAGGTTTTACGCCATAGGCTGATTCTTAACTTGCAACTGATGTTCCCAGGAAGTGTTTTAGAATCTCTGCAGACAAGTGATGGACAGAAAGACATGTAAATCTGAGGAGTAGGCAAATGCAAATGTATTAGACACTGCAGAATCTGCCCACTACATGAACTGTATATTGCGGTCGTCACGGTGTATCCTGGTTTCAGTCAGCAGAAGCCCAGTTAGCATACTGTTTATTACAGTTTAGTCGAAGTTTGTGGATACCTCTTTTAGTTATCAACTCAATATTGAGTATTTGCGCACATGTATACAAAAGTTCATGTTTTTGTTTCTACAACACTAGGACTATGTAATATTGGAAAATAATTCCAATAAAATTCCGTTTTGTCTTTCAAATCTCTGTGAAGCCACCCGCCCTTTCGAACAGAAAAGGTGAAATCTACTTCTGCATTAAAAAGGTTAAAATCAAATTACCATGGAGGACACGGTTTTTATTCTTCTGAATAACTTTACTCAGAATGATATTATATTTATATATTTAGGTACAGTATCCTTTGCTCCGCAACGGAAAGATTAAAGGGTATCCGAAAAAACTGCCCCTACATTTTTGAGGATATAATTTTCCTCAAATAACCTAAATTTAAAACACGAATTGTGCAACGTTCAGCATTAATGGCCGTTAAATCTAAACGGAGTAGTCTAATGTAAACTAAGATGGAAACTCATACGCTGGTCGGATGTTCAGGGGAAAAATGCACTTTTAAAAAAAAAAAATAGGATGTGTGCGCAAGTCCACGCCCTCCGCGTTTAAATGAACTTCTAAGGGCATCGCAACTCTTTTTGCACAAACAAATGAGAAATTTTAATTGTTCGTACAGCGGTCAAAACCACTTAAAATGTTAAAATCAGAAAAGTGGAAAAGCACCACACGGAGAACTAAAGAAACGTTCCCATGTCGGGACAGGTTTTAGCAAAATGCAGGTCAAAAGGACATAAACTGTACAAAAATGTTTGTTTTTTTTCACGAACTCACACGCGCTATAAAATAATATATCGTTATCAGTAAACACTTTTAACACTGCAATATGTCGTCAGTTTTCCACAGTTTAAGTAGGCGATAAGAGTGATAATTCTAGATTGTTCTTGAGCTGATGTAGAAAGACTGCAGCAAGAAGACAAAATGCATTATCTTGATAGTGAGGGAGAAATAAACAAGAATAACATGGTACCTTTTGTTGTCAAAGTAACTTTCCCCAATACTAGACCGTTTTAAGTAGATGACATAATCCATTTACACAAATCCCTCCTGCCGGTGGGTTTCGTCCACATTCAAGTCCGCAGTGTTCCTTTTCCTCACAAGCGCAGGGCTCTACAGGATGGGCGCAGGTCTGTTTCATTTGCTTTTCATTGGTTGATACAGCTGCCAATGATAATGAACCGCAAGCCGCGGAAGGATAAGCGAACGCTCGTTGCACAGTCCCTTTAGCCAATCATTACATACTATAAGATTGGGAAGGTGGAGTCAAGAAGGGAGGTGTCTGTTTTTCTGAAAACGCCTGAAGTGCTTACAGTGTCCTGGCTGATTTTGTGCATATGAAGTGTTAACTTGACATTGTCAGACCTGCTCAAACCAATTGAGTCTTGCCGGCTAAAAGTATTATACTGTATTCACAACGTTTGCTTATAAACGCTTTTTTTTTTCTCCTTACTTACAGGTACGATAAAACGCCTCCACATATGATAACACAGTTTGTCTCGACATGATGTCTGGTTATTTAAGACGTTGAGCTTTTGGGGGTTCTGCGCTTTTTTTTTTGACCCTCTACACCCAAAAAAAAAAAAATCCAAACTTTTATATAATTTTTTTACCATGTTTTGAACAGGAAATTGCACTCTTATGATAAAGATTAAACCAATAGGTGTCTTTAAAAAATGTTTACTAGGACTTAAAGACGTGCATGTCACATCAACCGGCCCCAAATGGGATACGAGGGGTCAAAATCACTCCTTTTCACAACGTTCGAAACAAAATACTTATTGGTAATATAGGCATGCAGAGTGTCGACTTACGCAACTTCGAGGTTGCTGATCACACATGTAATAATATTTTTGAAATTTCATTCTTTACCGGTGGCCCAAGCCCTCTAAGATCCACTCCCAGAAGGTTAAAAATTACTACATTAAAACATAAGCAGTAGGGTATTGTTTTAAACTAGCCTAAGGCCGGTGGTTTCAAATATATTTTCGATTTCTGATTCTTAGGGATCTAGCCCTCTATGGACATCCTGTCAGAGTGTGAAAAACGACCGGCTTCAAATATTACACTTTGAACATTTAAATTGAAGCACACATTTTTAATATTTTACACTTCTGGCACAATTAATCTTATTTATTACGTGCTTCCATCTCGTTGAGTACATTTTCTTATAAACACTCTGAATTAGAGCGGCTTAAGCTAATTCAGACTTTATGTTAAATATGCACGAATAATGCAATGCACGATTTATAAACCTCGTCAACAGGAAGCACTGTCAGCAGTAAATTGTAACAACTGTGCATTATTCAAGCATTTTAAAACTGCACACTCACAAAGTAATAATCCAAGGATTCAACTGAATAAGTTTTTGGCGCAAATTAAGCTTTTTTCTTTAAAACGCGCAGTTTCCGGACACAGACTGGGGAAACCCCAAGCCTGGATTGGCATCAAATTGCCCAAGCAGCTTTGGACGGGGTGCCAGCTTTTAGCCTGTACAATTTTCGCATAAGTGGCAGACTGAAAAGTAGCTAACGACCAAACTGTTGTTGTTTGATAGACGTGGGTGATGACATACAAGCTCCACAGAAATCGATTAGAAGTGGGCAGAAAGTACTGCGAGGTAACAACACTAAATACAGCGCCACCTTGTCAACAACACCTTCCCTAAAAGATCCTTCGCAAGTAAGCAATTGGACTAGACATCAAAATGTGGTTTATTCTTATTTAAAGTTTAACATGAATATGCAGTAGTATATGGGAGCAAGAGATTGATCAGTCTGTTTATTTCCTATCTGTCTTATTGTGAGTAAAACGTATAATAATAATAAGAAGAAGAAGAAGAAGAAGAAGTTGGAGCTGGCTGTGAAAATGTATGTCTTAGATCTCCCTGGATTGAAATAATTTTCACACTGCCCCGATTCTCGTTGACATTGAAGTTTTATTTTGGGCCGAGGGGGCTCTTCTCGTGGTGGCCCCTTTGCCTACAGCAGCACAGGCCTGCCATTCGTAATTACATAAAGCACATGTGAGTCCTCGTGCCTCGTCGCCCATTCATTGAAAAAGAAAACGTGCCGCGACATCTCTCTGTGGGCAGGTACAGCGTGACTCATCAGAGGAATATTTGGGCGTTTGTTTTAGATACACAAGTTCCCATGCATGCTGATATGATAAAAATGCAGAACATGTAAGGGGACTTTGACGCCTAACAATCCTGCCTTGTTTCTGAATGTGCTGCTTTTACCTGCAAGCCCATTTCAAATTCTTAAAGCATGGTGGTGCAGCCTGTAGCATTGGTAAATGCAGTGCTCTGTCTTTGCATTTAAGTTGATTTGCCTAGCAGACTGGAATTACAAAACAGTTCACTGTAAGGGAGTCAACATCAGTCTGGGGGACTGTTTGGGAACAAGTGTTGCAAGACGAGGTTATATAAATTGATCATCACAAATGAAGAGCACAGATCAAAATTCAGGCCTACCAAAATTCACTTCCTTAATTGCAAAATGTTATTAAATTCATTACAAAATAGACAGATATTCACAGAAGAACAGAGTCTTCAAATGCTTCACATTGAGAGGTTCAGAATTTAATGGAAGTGGGCATCTTGTTCAACCAACTAGCAACTACACATGAAATGAGTTTGGACTGAGATTTGATGCCACCACAAGACTCCATTTATCAGCAGACCTGATAAGGAAGAAGTATACAACCTCACAAGTGTCTCCAAATACACTCACTGAGCAAATTATTAGGAACACCTGTACACTTGCTTATCCATGCAATTAATTAGCCAATCATGTGGCCGCAGCTCAATGCACAAAACCATGCAGATACAGATCAGGAGTGTCACTTAATAGTCACATCAAACACCAGATTGGGGAAAAAATGTGATCTCACTGATTTTGATCGTGGTATTATTACTGGTACCAGATGGGCTGGTTTGTGTATTTATTTAACTGCTGTTCTCTTGGGATTTTTACCCAAACTTGTCTCTAGAATTATTCAGAATGCAAAAAACATTCAGCAAGTTGCAGTTCTATGGACAGAAACACCTTGTTAATGAGAGAGGCCAGAGGAGAATGGCCAGGCTGGTTTAGGTTGACAGAAAGGTTACAGTAACTCTGATTACTCTGTATAACTGTGGTGAGCAGAAAAGTATCTCAGAATGTTCAACACATTGAACCTTGAGGTGAGTGGACTACAACAGCAGAAGACCATCTCAGGTTCAACTCCTGTCATCCAAGAACAGAATGCTGAAGGTGCAAGCGGCACATGCTCACCAAAACCGGACAGTATAAGACTGGAAAAACGTAGCCTAATCTGAAGAATAGCAATTTCTGCTGAGGCACACTGATGGTAGGATCAGAATTTGGTGCCAGCAGCATGAATCCATGCACCCAACCTGCTTTGTGTGAACAATCCAGTATTAGTATAGTGGTCTCAGTGATTTGTTCAGAGTGTATATACAGTAGTGCTGGTTCTCTGAATAATCTGTTGACAAGCATTAAGGACTTCAACTTAATATAACAGCTACAGGGAGCCAATGTAGTGATTTGAAAAGAGGAGTGACACATGCCCACTTGACTGGTTAAATACCAAATGTGTAGTTGCATTTTGAATCATCTGCAGCAGCTTGGTGACACATGCTGGTACTTCTGCCAGCAGAGTAGTCCAGACATGCAAAGTCCAATGGTCTGATCTTGCAGATGTTGTATATAGTAAATCTGTAAGGCCAAGACACCACTACAACATAGTCAGTGAAAAACAGCTGGTCATTGATCGTCACCCCAAGGCTGCATAAAGAATAGGCGGTTGTTAACAATAATGAGGGGAGCTGAAAAGACAGAGGAGCTAGAATAACAAGAAGGTCTGTCTTTGCCAGGTTAAGCTGTAGATCAGCGTTTCCTGGCCTGTGTCAGCACTGAAGGTGGGCTGTGGCTGACCGCAGACAAAATCCCATCCACTGGGTCTGATGATCATGCTCAATTCACGGTGGCGATATCACAGGTGGATCATGGCTGTTCCCGGATGACCTCACAACCCACACTCTGACAATTGTGCTTGACTCACCAAGGATGAAAAGCATTGATGAGCGTGTTTGATTCATCTAATGGTCTGACTCTCTGTTGTCTTCTCTCTTCCAATGTTACTATAGCCTGAACCAAGTAGCATTCATTAGTCCAGTCATGTCCTCCATCGCTCTTCACTGCTTTGTGATCAGCTTGTTTCAATTAAGGGTCAACAGGAGCTACAACACATCCTTGCAGGTATGGAACCTAATGGTAGATGATTGTGCAGGACCCCAAACCCTCTCATTTCCCCTATGTTTTGATGATCATACTAAACTCATGGTTCGTGGGGGGTCACAAACACATTCAAATGTGAAACACACGGATGTGACATGACAAAGGTTGGGAAACACTGCATGGTGCTCCATCATAAAGTCTTCAATATCAGTAAGACATGCTGACATTCTAGCTGAGACCATGTGGTCCTGTGGAGGGTATGACAGGAACAAGTGTATATCATCGGCATAGTACTAATATGAGAAAACATGGGACCTGTATTAATGAGTGGCGCTTGGAAGATGATTAAAATAACATTGTGAATGAAACTGAACAGCAGTGTACTGAATGTGGACCAGGCCCACCTAGAACAGTATTCATTCAGTATTCAGCATGAGTGATATGTTAGACTTCTTATGACAGTTTTAAAGTATGTGTTGGGTTTACGACTAAATACATTTTAACTTTACTGCATACAACAAAAAATTAGTTTACTAAAACTTGAAACATTAGAAATTTACAGTTAACCATAATTAACTTTAGTCTCTAGTATAAAACAGGCTGCAGTGCCATTGATCAAGGAACTGGACATTCAATGGGTTAATTTTGTAAATTCAGTTACATTTATGAGAAAGTATCTAATTTAAAAAATAATTATAGTAAGGTCTTACTGGTATTTCTGAATGGATGAATAGTAATTTTCTCAAACTAAATAAAGAGAAAACTGAAATCTTAGTAATTGGCAATAATGGATTCAATGAGGTTATCAGAAATAAACTTGATGCACTAGGATTAAAAATTAAGACGGAAATAAAAAACTTAGGGGTAACTGTTGACTGTAATCTGAATTTTAAATCGCATATTCATCAGACCACTAGGACAGCATTTTTTCACTTAAGAAACTTAGCAAAGGTTAGACCTCTTATATCATTGAAAGATGCTGAGAAATTAGTTCACGCTTTTGTTTTCAGTTGACTAGATTACTGTAACGCACTCCTCTCAGGACTGCCCAAAAAAGACATAAATCACTTGCAACGAGCGCAGAATGCAGCTGCTAGAATCCTAACTGGGAAAAGAAAATCTGAACACATTTCTCCAGTTTTGATGTCACTACACTGGTTACCTGTGTTATTCAGGATTGACTTTAAAATACTGCTTATGGTTTATAAAGCCTTAAATAATCTCGCCTCGTCTTATATATCGGAATGTCTGACACCTTATATTCCAAATCGTAACCTCAGATCTTCAAATGAGTGTCTCCTTATAATTCCAAAAGCTAAACTTAAAAGAAGTGGTGAGGTGGCCTTCTGCTGTTTTGCACCTAAAATCTGGAATAGCCTGCCGATAGGAATTCGCCAGGCAAATACAGTAGAGCAGTTTAAAACACTGCTGAAAACACATTACTTTAACATGGCTTTCTCCTAACTTCACTTTAACTTAATCCTGATACTCTGTATGTTCAATTCATCACAATAACTATTCATAGTGGCTCTAAAATCCGTACTGACCCCAACTCTCTCTTCTGTTTCTTTTTCCGGTTTCTTTGTGGTGGCGGCCTGTGCCACCTCCACCTACTCAAAGCATCATGATGCTCCAACATTGATGGACTGAAAGCCAGAAGTCTACGTGACCATCATCATCAGGTCCTTCCATGAAAACCCTAAATACAAAGAGGACTGCTTGACTTATGTTAGGTAGATTGCCCAGAGGGGACTGGGCGGTCTCGTGGTCTGGAACCCCTACAGATTTTATTTTTTTTCTCCAGCTTTTGGAGTTTTTTTGTTTTTCTGTCCACCCTGGCCATCGGACCTTACTTATTCTATGTTAATTAATGTTGACTTATGTTTATTTTTTATTGTGTCTTCTATTTTTCTATTCATTTTGTAAAGCACTTTGAGCTACATTTTTTTGTATGAATATGAGCTATATAAATAAATGTTGATTGATGATTGATTTGCACTGTGCCTATAGATATTCATCAAGCCCCTTTCAAATAGTCACTTCTTTTATCTTAAAGCCTGACTTCAAGATCTATTAAAATATCTTTTTCCTGCTTTAATTATACACTTTGCCTTACAACTTTCAAGTAATGAAAAAAGACCAGAGCTCTGAAAAAATCAATAAAAAATGAAAAACTAAAATAACAGGGATGGAAAAGTGACCAGTCCTCTGATGACAGCCATCAGTGTGTCTGGATGTGTTTCTATTAGCTTTGTGAAACCTGCACTGGGGCATACAGTATGTACCCATTGTTCCTTGCAAGATTGTTCGAATTCAATGAAATTCCGTGGTGAGCAGCAATGGGCTTCTGTCTTCAAGGCCATCCACAGATTTTCTGTCAGATTTAAGTCAGGGTTCTAACTTGGTCACTCAGTATCATTTACTTTCATGTCCTTAACCACTATATTGTTTTTTTCTGGTGGTGAGTTTAGGGTTGTTGTTCTACTGGAAGATGACCTCTCTGACCACATTCAGCTGTCTGGCAGAAAGCTGCAAGTTTTCCTGAAGAACATGGGTTTATTTGGCAGTATTCATTTTCCCATTCTGGACCATCCAAGCTGGCACTGCCACCTGAACCCGACACAGACAAGCGTTGAACACAAGTTCAACGCGCACACATTTTATTTTTTCTTTTTCCTTGTGGGAAACACCTTCCCTGCTTCCCTCAGACACAACACAGTCCAAAGGACAGCACAAACACAGTACATTCTCTTTTCCTCTCCTCCACTCCTCCATTCAAGCTTCGTCTTCCTCCTCCCGACTCTGGCTCCTTGAATAGTGGCTGCTGGCTCCTTTTATAAGGCACACAGAAGTGCTCCATGTGCTTGATGACTTATTTCCGGCAGCACTTCTGGGTGTGGCAGAAGAACTGCCAAAAAGGGCTTAGTAACTCCTGCTGCAGCACCCCCTGGCGGCGACTGCGGATCCCAACAGGGCTGCACCCAACTCCAACTCCCATGAATCCCTGCGGGAGTCCGAGGCACTGCTGCAACCCAAGGGGGCTGCCATCTAGTGTTCCGGGGAAGGTAACGCTCTGGCCACACTTGCTCCCCTGGTCCTCCCAGCGTGGAGGTGTCCCAGCCGGGCAAGGGCCCCAGCCACACGCTACCCCATCAATCCTGACCAATTCCAGCTGAATACAAACTCCCCTGCCTCCACCACCACACTTCATAGGAGGTTTGGTGAGTTTTGGGTAGTTTGCTGCTGCGCTTGGATTTTGCCATACATAGCACTTGGAGTTCAGTCCAAAAACTTCAGTCCTGTCTCATCTGACCATAAAATCTTCCACCACATCAGAGTCTTCCAAGTGTAGTACTTTTTCAGAAGGGGCTTCTCTTTTGGTACTCTGCCACACAGGCTGGCTTTGTGTAAAGCTTGTGAGAGTGTCGTAAAATGCACAGATGCAAACACTTGTAAGTCATTCAAAAGTGCCATTTACCGCTTGGTAGCTCCCCTGATCAATGTCTTCCTGTCTTGGTCATCCAGTTTGGAGGGTCAGGCCAATCCAGGCAAGTGTCGGTTTGCACTTCCTGAGCTTCAGTGTGATCTGCTGCACTCATCATTTTGTTCATGTTTAGATTGTTAAGATATTTCAAGAATTATGCACTGTCTAGTTGTTCAGCTTCTTAAGGATCTGTAAGTTTTTTAAAGTATAACAATCAAGTGCTCCAACCTTTTCAGTGAAATTAGCATTTTGATGACGGTTGTGAAGTGTGCAGTCTTGATGAATGGCGTCATGATCTATGTGAATGGATAATGAAAAAAAATGTCTTCTTTCTGCTTACTGAACCAGTGGTTCTTCTTTTAGGTGTCAATATGTTCTAGACCGTACCAGACCGTTTTCCAAGACCACTTTATCCTGAGCACGGTGCTGCAGCCTATCCCAGCAAACATTGAGCACAAGGCAGGAACAATCCCCTGGACATGGCGCCAGTCTTGTGAAAACACACACACACACACACACACTCACACTAGGGTCAACCTTGCGGCATCAATCCCTCTAACTTGCATGTCTTTGGTCTGTGGGCTGAAGCCCCCATGGACATGGGGAGAACATGAAACTCCACTCAGGGTGGACCTAGAATGTGAACCGTGGTCTGTTTAGTGCAAGGCAGCAGCACTGCCACTGTACCACTATGTCACCCATGTTCTAGACCAGTGGTTCTCAGTGTTTCTGACCGAGGAACACTTTGTGAAGTCAAAGTGTCCAAAAGCCATAAATTACACATTACAATTATCACATACTTTTAGCTACAGGTACTTAGAAAAAAAATTATACAGACTAAAGGTAGAAGAAGAAGAAGAGTGGGCACCCAGACTGAAATAGTGAGTTAGCAGGCTTGAACGGGACTATTTATTGGAAAGCACCTCCTCAATTAAATTGCCTGTACTTTCCCGAGGTTAAGCCTACGCACAAAATGTGCTCTAAGAAAGGCAATAAAAACCAGCAATAGCAGAACTCAGTCAGACTTGCACTGTTCCTCAATCTCAGTCTATGCTGGAAGCTAATTCTCATGCCACTACTCTATGAGCTACCATGCTGGCTCCTTATTTGAATCTCTTGCTCAGAGATACCCTGCCCACCAGGAAGGATAGTCTGCATTTCAAGACTAACATTTAGACCCCACGATTTACATATACAAGGCCCAGATGATCCATGATAAAGCCTTGAAGATAGTGTTATGGTGCAAAGACTTAAGATGATTAGAACATCAGAAGTGGCCTGCATCAGAATTCACTTACAATTAAATGAAGGCTGTTGTCAGGAGTTGGCTTTTAGGCTGCATAAAAAAGAGTGAAGGAGGAAAGTTGGAAAGGGACAGAGGCTGCAAATTTAAAGAAATGTCAAAAGTGAGAAAGAGAGGACGTAGACAGGAAGAAGCCACAAGGAAGGAGTGCTGTAGAAGTAAAAGATCTTATCATTAGCCAGAAAGTCAGACATAGCGCACTGTGGTTGGTGTCTTAGAGATCTTTCATGAGGCTTTATCAGCAAGAAACTTCATCTAAGAAAAATAACTAGGTCACCCTACTAACCGCACGGTTCATGCTTATGGACCCCTAGTGGCCAATGGACCTCACTTTGAGAGCCACTGCTCTAGATTACATCAATGTCGTCAACCAGTTTGCTTAAATTCCTTCAGTCTCTCCTCATAGCTCACACCTTAGTCCAATGGAATCAGAGAAGTGGCTCTTCTCTGGACTTTCTCTATCGAGTGCTGCTATTTTTGTACTATGGAGACCAAAACTGCACACTGTCCTCCAGGTGAGGCCTCACTAGTGTGCTACAACATTTAAACATTAACATCCCTTGACTTGTACTACACACACAGTGACATATAACCTAACACTGGCCACTTCTGTTCATTGTCTTGATGTGGACATTGAGGTCTCCACTATGACTCCCAGGTCTTTCTCATAATGGACACTTTCAAGTTTCAGATCTCCAACTGTGTATTCAAACCTAACACTTTAACTTCCAATGTGTAATACTTCACATTTACTTGCATTAAATTTCATTTGTCACAGATCTCACCAAGCCTGTATTCAGTCCAATTCTCCTTGTAACAACTAGATAGATAGATAGATAGATAGATAGATAGATAGATAGATAGATAGATAGATAGATAGATAGATAGATAGATAGATAGATAGATAGATAGATAGATAGATAGATAGATACTTTATTAATCCCAAGGGGAAATTCACATAACCCAGCAGCAGTATACTGATACAAAAAAAACAATATTAAATTAAACAGTAATAAAAATTCATGTAAAAGCAGACAATAACTTTGAATAAGTTATATTTACTCCCCCGGGTGAAACTGAAGAGTCGCATAGTGTGGGGGAGGAACGATCTCCTCAGTCTGTCAGTGGAGCAGGACGGTGACAGCAGTCTGTCACTGAAGCTGCTCCTCTGTCTGGAGATGACACTGTTCAGTGGATGCAGTGGATTCTTCATGATTGACAGGAGTTTG
Organism: Polypterus senegalus; assembly: GCF_016835505.1. Lineage (NCBI taxonomy): Eukaryota > Metazoa > Chordata > Cladistia > Polypteriformes > Polypteridae > Polypterus > Polypterus senegalus. The sequence continues at coordinate 32,984,572 of NC_053170.1, read as the reverse complement.
CTTAATGCCTGTCGCTCTGCCACAGATGTTAAACTGTCCAACTTTACTCCTACAATAGAGCCTGCCTTCTTAACAAGTTTGTCCAGGCGTGAGACGTCCTTCTTCTTGATTTCATCTTTGAAGTTGCCTGCATTAAGAATTATTTGTCAAAAAGACGTTGGCACAGAGTGAATCACGTCTGTTTCTGATTCATCCAGGAGGATGTAACTTACTGTCCTAGGCAGTGACATGGATGAAGGACAGCATGGTATTGCCCAACTAGTAGGAATGCATATCCAACACTGTCAGGCTTTCCAAGTTTTATAGACTCACGTGCAGCTGGCTCTGAAGGTACTCATTTGTATTTTAGAATGTCAGCTCATTTAGTTGGTGGCCCAACTTGTCAGTGTTGTTACATTACATTGTTACATTGTTACATTGACCTCCCTTGAAAATTGCTATCCCCATTGACCACTTTCACTTCCTTGCAAAAGTGCAAAACCTCTTTAAAATGCTGAGGTGGTCTTTGTTTCCACTACGGTAAACATCAACGGAGGTTTGAGTGCTTTGATGTCAGGTGGTGCGGCAGGGGTGTTAAATGTTGTACTTCTGTGCAGTGATCTGTCCATCATCGGTGTGCAGGTGAGCTTCCTTGTGTGGAGCTGCAGATATAATGGACTTTTGGCTGGCTTCCTTCATTGAACTGATGCAACAAATGGAAATGTAAAATTCCAGGCCTGGATTGAAGCTTTGAGACTTCTAGACACTCACTGCACATTCTACAATCTGCCTTGTCCCTTACCTGCATAGTCCCGTTTTTTAGCCCTGCTTCACACTGCTCACCTGAGGTCAATGACAACTTAATCTACTACACTTTCTCCCAGATCCATGAGCATAAAGCCTTGCTGGTAGCAATGCACCAAGGCAGTTGGACCTTTGCTGATGGAGAAGCGGGTGTGGAGCTCAGAGGTTGCAGTTAGTTAGCTGTGTCTCTTCCTGTACTGATTTTTGATTTGATATATTTTATTAATCCCCAAGGGGAAATTGTCTTTTCACATGACCTATGAAAATCAGAACATAGGGTCAGCCATTGATGCTGCAAACTGCATCCCAGAACCCGGATTCCAGCCTTGAAACTCTCCAACAACTCTTTAGTAGAGCCCAGCAAGTCCATTTTGGGTGTCTATGGCACTCAGTGCTTGGCTAAGTTGGACTGTAAGTTTTCATCCCAGTTCTGACACCAGTGTAGTGCCAAGCCAAGGTTTGTCAGCACCAACTGGACATGAAATTCTACTCTTCACATTGGTCTTTTAGATAAATCATTATCCTTATAAGGGTGTCTCACTGTGGCCACACTAGTTGGAGTTTGTTTGAGACTTTGGTAGGCTTGCCTCTTTTTATGGCCTCCCCTGTAGATGGCTCTGAAGTTGACCTGAATGATGGAACGCCCATTTGTACTGCAGATCACTCATCATTAAATTATGTAACTTATCAGTGACATTACAATATTTATTTTCAAACTGTTATATATTAAAATGAGCAGGGGCCCCAGCTGTGATCCCTGAGAGACACCCCTTTTAATATCACCTAAATCTGAAAATGTTTCCCTCAGTCTAACTTTTTCCAGAGTTTCAGCAAATTCCATGCCCATCTATGCACCGTGCCTTGAATTCCTTCTGTTTAATTATTAACCTCACATATCCTACCTTATCAGAAGTCTTCTGAAAATTAAGGTAAATACTATCAAATGCACCTCTCTTATCTTGTATTCTTGTTGCTTCCTCATAGAATTTGAGCATATTCATGAAACACAGCCTCTCTCGTCTGGGCCATTGCTAATAAACCTGCTTTAGATGTGCTGTTTAATCTTAATACACTCTACCATTACCAAAGAGATTTGATTAAAGATCTTTATTGTCACCTACATTGTGACAGCACAGCGAGATTCTTGTGCCACAGTGGCGGTGATGTATAAATAAATAAACAACAGTAGCAGTAAATAAATAGACAAGAGTAGGGAAAAAAGTAAAGTAGGATTACATATAAACCAGCAGGTGGGTACAGTACACAGTGTAGTGCAGGAAGGATCAGGTTACTGGGAGCTCAGTGGCCTTATCGCCTGTGGGAAGAAGTTGTCCCTGAAGCAGGTGGAGCGAGTGGTGAGGCTCCAGTAGTCCTTTCATAGAAGGCAGAAGCAAAAACAAGGGATGAGCTGGGTGGCTGTTATCAGAAATGATAGGTTCAGCTCTCCACTGACATCTGGTTGAGTAGATGGTATGAAGCTGTGGAAGATCAGTTCTAATTATTTTAGAAGCTGTACATACAGTCCTTTGGAGCAGTCTGAGATACTGGCAGGTGAGGGTACCAAACCACACTGTGGAAAGAAAAAGCCTTTTTCAGTGTGCAGGTGGTGATGACGGACCAGGAAATTCAGTCAGTGATGTGGACACCCAGGAAGAACCCAAACTGTCTGGACAGGGGAGCTGGTAACGTGGAGTGGAGCGTGACTGCTTTTCTTCTTTCTGAAGTCAACACTGTTTTTCCTTTTTTGTCGACATTCAGGGAGAGTTTGTTGTTATGGAACCATACAGTCAGTCAGGTTTTTTGCCTCCTTTTTGTAAGCAGCCTCATCATCGTTGTGAACATTTAATTAGCTATTATTTCTCAGAGTAGTGTCTAGTTTGCACGTCTGGTAGGTGTCCATCCCTAATAATGCAATATTATGAAGAGTGCTGGCGCTGTGTTTTTTCATTAATATTAAGATATTCCTAGTTAGGTATTTTTTCTTCCTTTACTTTGATCTTTTATGCTTTCTATCTTTTCACATTCTGACTTCCAGAAGAATGTCAATGATTCTTTATCTTTGAGAATAGAAGTGCGAAGGATGAGAGGTGAGGAGGGAGTGTGCTATACTGGCACTGAAGAAGGGCAAGCCACCTTAGTAGGAAGACGTAGCTCCAACAGTCTGAGTAGGTTGGCCCAGTCGGGCAGCTGGGCTCTGATGGAGTCTGATCCAAGTCTACTCATGAGTCTAACATTTGAGTAGTTTATCTTTATACTAAGCACACTACCTTGATGGTCATGAGGTGTCACGAAGGCCTCTTCTCCTCTTTCAACCTGGCTGCCTTTAAACACTTGGGGAGTCCTTGCGTGTCTGCCTTGTTATCTTGTAGACTGTCTTTCCTGCTTTCCATCATCTCCTATCGTTTTCTACAGAATTCCTATTCTAGTCTTCTGTAACAACTACTGGGTCAACTTTGTTATTACGTTCACTATAGACTTGATAAAAAGGCTCAGAGCCAAACTTGATAACGTAAGACTTAAGAATCACTTAAGTGCATGACGGGATTTCCTGCTTCTAACTGTGATCCATGTAGCATTTTGAATTGTAGGATAATAAACTAATCTGAAAAGAGTTGTAGTACAGTTCGTAACCTTCTCTCATACAGATGAGTGAGTTAGCTTTTCTGTCCTTTCTAAAGTGAACAAACAAGTTACTTTCCCTAACTGTATAAGGCAGAGAATACAATTGTACTGTGGAAATATTAGCACTAAAAGTCAGATCACTGACATAGATAACACTGCATTTGAGTGTGGATTCAGCAAACCTTACATTCAAGTTACAGTCCTCTTTGCCAATTGTAGAGTTTACAAATACTCTAAACAAATGAATGATCTGACTGCCACAGGTCTAATCATAGACTTGTTTAACTTTTCTCTCAGGATACTAAACAGGCTCTCCATATTGAACTTGAACTTTACTGCCAGGCAGAATAATTGCTTTGGATTTCTCTTGGTGTTACATCCATACATTACATATAAAAAGGTAAATACAATTTAACAACACAATATTCAATACAAGACACCATCACAATATATATACAGTAGAGTAGTTAAGAAAAAGCACAAAACACATACAGTTAGGTCCATAAATATTTGGACAGAGACAACTTTTTTCTAATTTTGGTTCTGTACATTACCACAATGAATTTTAAATGAAACAACTCAGATGCAGTTGAAGTGCAGACTTTCAGCTTTAATTCAGTGGGTTGAACAAAACGATTTCATGAAAATGTGAGGCAACTAAAGCATTTCTTTAACACAATCCCTTCATTTCACGGGCTCAAAAGTAATTGGACAATTGACTCAAAGGCTATTTCATAGGCAGGTGTGTTCAAGTCCGTCGTTATGTCCTTATCAATTAAGCAGATAAAAGGCCTGGAGTTGATTTGAGGTGTGGTGCTTGCATGTGGAAGATTGTGCTGTGAACAGACAACATGCGATCAAAGGAGCTCTCCATGCAGGTGAAAGAAGCCATCGTTAAGCTGTGAAAAAGAAAAAACCCATCCGAGAAATTGCTACAATATTACGAGTGGCAAAATCTACAGTTTGGTACATCCTGAGAAAGAAAGTAAGCACTGGTGAACTCAGCAATGCAAAAAGACCTGGACGTCCACGGAAGACAACAGTGGTGGATGATCACAGAATCATTTCCATGGTGAAGAGAAACCCCTTCATAACAGTCAACCAAGTGAACAACACTCTCCAGGGGGTAGGCGTAGCGATATTCAAGTCTACCATAAAGAGAAGACTGCATGAAAGTAAAATACAGAGGGTGCACTGCAAGGTGCAAGCCACTCATAAGCCTCAAGAATTGGACTTTGCCAAAGAACATCTAAAAAAGCCAGCACAGTTCTGGAAAAACATTCTTTGGACAGATGAAACCAAGATCAACCTCTACCAGAATGATGGCAAGAAAAAAGTATGGAGAAGGTGTGGAACAGCTCATTATTCAAAGCATACCACATCATCTGTAAAACACGGTGCAGGCAGTGTGATGGCTTGGACGTGCATGACTGCCAGTGGCACTGGGACACTCGTGTTTATTGATGATGTGACACAGGACAGAAGCAGCCGAATGAATTCTGAGGTGTTCAGAGACATACTGTCTGCTCAAATCCAGCTAAATGCAGTCAAATTGATTGGGCGTTTCATGATGCAGATGGACAATGACCCAAAACATACAGCCAAAGCAACCCAGGAGTTTATTAAAGCAAAGAAGTGGGAAATTCTTGAATGGCCAAGTCAGTCACCTGATCTTAACTCAATTGAGCATGCATTTCACTTGTTGAAGACTAAACTTCGGACAGAAAGGCCCACAAACAAACAGCAACTGAAAGCCGCTGCAGTAAAGGCCTGGCAGAGCATTGAAAAGGAGGAAACCCAGCATCTGGTGATGTCCATGAGTTCAAGACTTCAGGCTGTCATTGCCAGCAAAGGGTTTTCAACCAAGTATTAGAAATGATTATTTCCAGTTAGTTAATTTGTCCAATTACTTTTGAGCCCCTGAAATAAAGGGATTGTGTTAAAGAAATGCTTTAGTTGCCTCACATTTTTATGCAATCTTTTTGTTCAACCCACTGAAGTAAAGCTGAAGGTCTGCACTTCAACTGCATCTGAGTTGTTTCATTTAAAATTCATTGGGGTAAAGTACAGAACCAAAATTAGAAAAAAGTTGTCTCTGTCCAAATATTTATGGACCTAACTGTAATTTATGGGGAATGGAGGAGTATAGAAATCAGGAAAGAGAGAAAGGAGTCACAGACAGATTTTAATGGGAGGAACTGCAGTAGGAAAGAAACGGTTTAAATGTCTACTAGTTCTTGCCTTTAGTGACCACTAGTGTTTCCTTGCTGGCAGTAACAGGAAGAGAGGACTGTCCAGGTGAGTAGCCTTTAAATAGATTTTTTGACCCGTGATGTATGCAGGACCTCAGATATGTCCATTTTCAGGCGTACAGTCGCAATGCATGGCGAAGTTCACATCCCAAAGATACCAACAGGACTGCAAATTACTGCAAAAAAAAAAAAGGTGTGACGTATTATGTTTATTATCACAATATGTATTGCATGTGAATTAGGTGTATCATCTCAAGCCTAGTAAAGTGATATATAGGGGGGTGACAAATGTACAGAATTGGGCATTTAGTTCCTTATCGTCCCATGATTTCAGGTGTCAAGTCCCTAATCTTTAACATTCCCCCTGCACTTCCTACATAGCTACCCCTCTCCTGTTCTTCGAATGTACAATAGCCCATGGAGGATGCCTGCCTCCCACTCTGACTGTGGGATAACGCTTTTTCATCCAACATACTTGTAGGAATAACGCCATTATCAGTAGGGGGCTAAGCCCCTAATAAGTGATAAAGCTAGCAATGTGTCTGGCAAAACCTTGAGCGATTTCTCACTGATTACATTGGTGGGCTTGTCTGGGATTGCTCAGGGGAGTGGCAGGTATATGGAAGGGGCAGCAAAGCTGAGTGAACTGGCCCACGGCTGGATTATATGACATCCTACGAATTTACAGTTAGAAGGCAGATAAGGTCTACTTCCTCATCTGGGCAAAAGAAGTTCTCAGTTGAGAAGAAGGGTAAATATTTACTTCTTATTTGGAGGCCCTGGATTTGCAGCCAGCATCTCTGTGTAAAGATGTGACAAAGTGGTGAGACACCGATTGATTCTTCACAAATGACATCAGCCATTATAGTAAAACGAACACTTTTTTGGTGTTAAATGTCAGTGACGTAGTACAAAATGGACAGAAACACTGCATTTTCAATTGAAACTAAATCACTTGTTCCTTCTAACACATTGCATCTTTCGGTCTGTCCAGAGTCTAAGCTGACTGGACATAAAATGTGGCCAACCAGCAAGTGTTTGTTTCATACCCATATTAGTTGTGTTAAACAAAAAGACCTCACAGCATTACCAACATGGCAATATTATCACCAATGTAAACTAAATAACACTGATTAAATACAGCAAACAGAAAAGAGGAAAACTGCCCGTGGAATGTATAAACGAGAATATTCAGTCAAAATGCAGAGCGAGATTTTCTGTTACACACCTAGGCTCACAAAGATGAAGACTGGCTGCTATTAATGTTATTGGTTATGTGGCATCAGTAGCCATTTGGCCACAGATCACTACAAATTAGGAGCAACTACTGACCCTTAGTAGATTCAGAAAGTATTCAGACCCCTTTTTCCACGTTATGTTGCAGCCTTATGCTAAAATAATTTAAATTCATATTTTTCCTCACATCAAGCAACATTCAATTTCCCACAATGACAAAGCAAATATAAGAATTTAGAGGTTTTTACATATTTACTAAACAAACTGAAACGTCACACTGACACAAGTATTCAGACCCTTTGTTATGACATTCACTTCAGGTGCATCCCATTCTATTGATCAGTGTGGAGATGTTTCTACAGCTTGATTGGAGTCCACCTGTGGTCAATTCAAATGACTGGACATAATTAGGCCAGGCAAACATCTGAATCTAGAAGGTCGTTGTGATGGTCCAAGTGCCGGCAGCTGGCATCACCTCCTTGAAGCCATGTCCATCAATAGCGATGTCCAAGGATGAGTCAGGCGATGAGGACACTTAAGAGTAGGGGCAGAATGTTCATTGTTTTTACTTTCCGTGTACAAAAATAAAGTGCAGTTCCTGAAATAAATTTTAATAAATAATCCAATTAAAACAGTGTTCATACAGAAGGCTAAAATCTCAATCCAATAAAAATAAAAAACCCTTCCATAAAAATTAGATTAGAATCAGAGTTAAGACATACAGGATCTGTCAATTAAAATCAATTGAAGTGTGGGAATTCTTTTCAAAAACCAACATCTCCTCAGGAGGAGGGGACGTTGTCTGACAGATACAGTCGTCCTTTAACTGGCTGGCACCACAGCCACCTCTGTGACATCCTAAGCCCAGCTCTTCCACAGGCATCCAGACAGACGATTCAGGACCTCATTGGTCATTCCTGCTTCCCAAGAGCACAGCAGAGGCGACCACATCCTGCGAGTGCCACCCGCCTACATTTCCCAAGCACCTGCCTCCACTCTACTGCACAAGCTCAGCCACGATCCTTCATTTAACTTAATATTTTTTTCCTCTTTAACTCTGGTCTTTTTCTTCCATGTATCTCTCTATTGAGATGTCTGGATCTCTCCTCGACCTGTTCAGACTCCCGCTCACCTTACTGAAGGTGCAGTACTAACTAACTATGTGCGGAGTGCTGATGTGGAGCAGCCATCCAATTAAACAACTCGTCTCCACACCAAACAACCTGCAGCAGCCATACCTGCACACACAGAGCCCGAGTCAGAATACTTTTTAATGAAACATTAGCATACTGGCAACAGCCCCCTCAATGTGCATCACCACCCTCAACGATGTGAATCGGAGCAAAAACCAAGGTGTGAATTTAAGAGAGTTGCCTGCAGAGCTTGGAGACAGAACAGCCCTGGTAAGAGATGTGACCAAGAACACAATGGTCTCTTTGGCTGAGCTCCAGAGATGATGTTTGGAGATGGGAGAAACATCCAGAAAATCAAACCGCCACAGTTGTTTCATGAAAAGTGATCAGACAGAAGAAACGGTATGGAAGTCCTTACGAGTCTGCAAAAAGGCACATAAAGGACGCTCGGCCTATGACAAGCAAGGTTTCATCAGACCAGAAAATGGCATCATGTCTGTAGGAAACCAGGCACCGCTTATTACCTGTGCAACACCACTCCAATGATGAAGCAGAGCGCCAATGATATGGACTTGTTCATCAGCAGCAGGGATTGGTAAACTAGGGCAGAGGGAAAGCTGAACAGAGAACAATACAGAGATATCCTTAATGAAAACCTGCTGCAGACATCAGACTGGGCCAAAGGTTCACCTTCCAACAGGACAATGAAAGTAAACACAAAGCCAAGGCCAACAAGGGGTGTGGCTTAGGGTCAACTCTACAAATAATCTTAAGTGACCCAACCAGCGCCCACGCTTGAACGCAATCAAATGGCTCTGGAGAGACCGGACAATAGCTATCCACTGACAGCCTCCATCCACTCTGACAGACTGAGAAAAATAGAAAATCCCTAAATCCAGGTGTGCAAAGATTTTTGCATCAAGCAAGACAACTCCAGGCTGCCATCATTGCAACAGGGCCTTCAACTAAATATTAAACATCTTCATACTTTTATGAAAAGTGAAATTTCAGGTTTTTTTTAATAAATTTGCAAAAATTTCTAAAATCTTATTTTTGCTTTGTTATTTTGGGGTACTGCGGTGGGTTGGCACCCTGCCCGGGATTGGTTCCTGCCTTGTGCCCCGTGTTGGCCGAGATTGGCTCCAGCAGACGCCCCGTGACCCTGTGTTCGGATTCAGCAGGTTGGACAATAGATGGATGGATGTTAATCAGCTTGTGTTATGCTCTGCAATGAGAACATTCAAAACTGACAAAAAATCTAATAAAACAAACAACATGCAGGAAGCACCAATCAAGAAAAGAACCGAGTGTTTGAACCCCAGAGAGTCAAGTGGTCATCAGTACAGCCCTAGAAGTGGGGAGGGTCTTTTTAATACTTGGATGTATGACCTTGGATCCTGGCACTGTCTGCCTAATGGCTGTATAATCCAGTTACGCTGCCCATCTACAGCAGTGAAACAAAAGAGACTCTCATCAGTTTGTTTGAGCATGAAGAACACAGCTTTGTTTTCCACTTGCTGGATGTGTATAAGCATGTCCCCCACAGTGACAAAACTGCAGCTTTCTTCTTTATTTTCTTCTTGCTTCGTATTTAAATAATAGGCTATTTTTTTTTTTACTCTCTTAATCTGTGAATCAGAAAAAAATATCCTTGTAACTCTCTTCATTTCACTACCAAACCAAGCTTTTATCAAATTATTATTTTTTTCTTTTAATTAAATGTTGCCACATTCCTGGTGTCCCGCTCTCTTTTTAATCTGTCAATCTCTGCCAAGATCGTCATCTTCTGTCCAGACTGATACCGTTTAGCCTTACATTACGTAAACACTGGTATACCTGCATGGAGGCTTTTAGTCTTATGCATGTAGAGCATAAGGACACTAGACAAAGACAGACTTGGCCTCGGTGCAGCGTGGACACAGCAGCTTCTCAAAAGTGCAACACACTCTATGTTGGTACACTGCTAGAACTGTCACTCATTAGCTGGTGCAGGACAACTACACAGTGCCATGTTCCTCAAAGCATTTCTTTAATCCATATAAAACTGCAAGTCACAGATGCTACTGTGGAAGGGTATGGGAATATTATCGATTCCTTTACTATGAGCAAGACACCATATCTCATACTAGTTCAATGGTTACCTGCACCTATGAGTGATGCTAAAGTAATAAAATGTTATAAGAGTTCAAGGTATTACACCACAGACTAAATATGAACATTAAAAACACGGCAAGGAACTCTTAAGATGATATACCTTATCTATGCTGTTTAAGTTTCTCTGGATGGAAAAGAACATCTGTACAACATGCACTACACTAATGAGTAAAAATGTGCCAATTGTCAATGTGTCATTAGAAGTCCTGTCTAGCAGTTATGGGAAACCCTAACATGCATACTAAATGATCTAATGGGATAAAAGTCAGTACTGAAAATAGTAGCAGGTAGGTCTGCTGTACTGCTTCTCTCCAAATGATCTTAAAAAGAAAGTAAAGCTTTATTCTTTCACTAAAGCCACAAAGTCAATTTTCTGCCTCATTTGATCTGTTGAAATAAAGTGTGCCGTGATAACTCTTAATGGCTCTTTTGTTAAGTTGATCCTACCACATCTTTCTCTACCAAGGTACAGCAAGTCTAGTTCTGACATGCTGCTTTAGTTGACGGTAACCCCTCTGTTACTAAACACAACTTGTATCCTCCACCATTGACACATGAAGTACACTCCACAAACCTGAATGAAATGCCACTAGAAATGCTGTAGATGCTTCATCCCAGTTAGACAATTCACATGCTGAAGTGTACTTAAATTGGTCGAAGTTCAAATATGGAGGATTACTTCTACCTACAAAAAAAAGAAAATAAAAAGCTGAATAAATCCAAAGCATCTGTTAATACAGCTCATCTTTATGTATAGTGATGTCTAAAGTATGCAGTATTATAAGAATTATTAATCAAACTACTAAAGCTAATTTCAGGGTTTTACAATGTGATACAGCTTACTTAAAATAACTTGTGCAGTTCCAACTTCCTGATATTTTAACTGAATATTTCAGACAGCTGCGCAACACACCTACCAAGTCTTCCTTTGTTATTTGAGACCAAAGAATTTTATAGATTAAAAAAAAGAAAGTGATAAAATTCCCAGCATAACTAAATATTACACTGGTTGGCTGTTAATAAAACCCCATACTGCAGAGTTCAATTAAATGCTTTAATGTGAATTTGATATTTTTAATTTTGCACTTCTTTTAATGTATTATGAACAATTACTCCTTTTTTTTTTTTTTTAACTACCAAACTAAAAATAACTCAACACAGTTGATTATGCGGATTTGCCATATAAAATTGCGTTCTAAAGTAAAGCTTTACTTATAGACCCTTTTAAAATATTCTCTGTGTTTGCACCTTACAATGGGGCCTAAAGTAAGCTGGGTCCAAACAAAGGTTTAAACTCCCCAAATACAGGTGCCGGTCATAAAATTAGAATATCATGACAAAGTTGATTTATTTCAGTAATTCCGTTCAAAAAGTGAAACTTTTATATTAGATTCATTCATTACACACAGACTGATGTATTTCAAATGTTTATTTCTTTTCATTTTGATGATTATAACTGACAACTAATGAAAGTCCCAAATTCAGTATCTCGGAAAATTAGAATATCAATTAAGACCAATGCAAAAAAAGGATTTTTAGAAATGTTGGCCAACTGAAAGGTATGAACATGAAAAGTATGAGCATGTACAGCACTCAATATTTAGTTGGGACTCCTTTGGCCTGGAGTCGATCAGTCTGTGGCACTGCTCAGGTGTTATGAGAGCCCATGTTGCTCTGATAGTGGCTTTCAGCTCTTCTGAATTGTTGGGTCTGGCGTATTGCATCTTCCTCTTCACAATACCCCACAGATTTTCTATGGGGTTAAGGTCTGGCGAGATTGCTAGCCAATCAAAAACAGGGATACCATGGTCCTTACACCAGGTACTGGTAGTTTTGGCACTTTGTGCAGGTGCCAGGTACTGTTGGAAAATGAAATCTGCATCTCCATAAAGTTCATCAGCAGCAGGAAGCATGAAGTGCTCTAAAACTTACTGGTAGACGGCTGCATTGACCTTGGACCTCAGAAAACACAATGGACCAACACCAGCAGATGACATGGCACCCCAAACCATCACTGACTGTGGAAACTTTACACTGGACCTCAAGCAACGTGGATTCTGTGCCTCTCCTCTCTTCCTCCAGACTCTGGGACCTTGATTTCCAAAGGAAATGCAAAATTTACTTCCATCAGAGAACTTTGGACCACTCAGCAGCAGTCCAGTTGAGACGCTTCTGACGCTGTCTCTTGTTCAAGAGCGGCTTGACACAAGTAATGCGACAGCTAAAACCCATGTCTTGCATACGCCTGTGCGTGGTGGTTCTTGAAGCACGGACTCCAACTGCACTCCACTCTTTGTGAATCTCCCCCACAGTTTTGAATGGGTTTTGTTTCACACTCCTCTCCAGGGTGCGGTTATCCCTATTGCTTGTACACTTTTTTTCTACCACATCTTGTCCTTCCCTTAACCTCTCTATTAATGTGCTTGGACACAGAGCTCTGTGAACAACCAACCTCTTTAGCAATGACCTTTTGTGTCTTGCCCTCCTTGTGATTTTCCGAGATACTGAACTTGGGACTTTCATTAGTTGTCAGTTATAATCATCAAAATGAAAAGAAATAAAACATTTGAAATACATCAGTCTGTGTGTAATGAATGAATCTAACATACAAGTTTCACTTTTTGAATGGAACTACTGAAATAAATCAACTTTGTCATGATATTCTAATTTTATGACCAGCACCTGTACATCCATATTTAAAGGCACTAATTTTATCAAATCTTAATTCGCCTTGAGATTGTACAACTATTATAAAACACAGTGTATCCAAGCAGGAACACATTCACCCCTCCACCTTTTTGATTGCAAGTAAACACGCAGGTCTGCTTTCAGTGGTCTTCCATTAGAGTACTCAGATCCAACTTAAATACTACAAGCCATGACCTTAAAGTATTATGGTTACAGTTTTAATCTACTAATTTGTGGTAAAGTTTATTTTATAAATATATGTCCATGATCTGAATATGCACATTTTCATGAGACAAAAATCGCACTGAACAGCTTCAGACATGTTTGGTATCGTGCTGGTGAACTTCCTTATTTACATCTAAACTCCACACTCACACAAAAGTTGCTGCGAGTAGATGAAAAAACAAGAAAACGTATTCTTACTTCAAGGAACAATGTTCCAAGAATCACTCAAACATTACATCCATTTTCCATGTCTCCTATGCTTCAAATGCAGAAGGCACATTTTCTTGACTTGATTTGCTGCTTCAAAGTGGACGTACAGCAGGAACAAAAAGTATTGAACGCGTCAAATGTTTCTCAGTGAATATATTTCTAAAAGGACTACTGACATGAAATTTTAACCACCCAAGTAATCCATACACACACATATATACATACATATACACACACACACACACATATATATATATATACACACATATATATATATACACATATATATATATATACACACATATATATATATATACACACATATATATATACACATATATATATATACACATATACATACATATATACATATATATATATATACACATACATATACATACATATACATACATATATAAATGAAAACAAGTTCATAAATTAACTTGTGTAATAAAGTAGACAGGTTTTTTTTTACCCCTTTTTTGATAAGAATCTGCTGCCATCTACCAGGAAGCTGAAGATAAAACGAGGGGGGACATTTCAGCAAGGAAATAATCCCAAACACATCCAAGGAAAATTTCAAATTGGTTTCAGAGGGGAAAAAAAAAAAAAAAAAACTGGTAGAAAAGCCCAGTGAATTACCCGACGTGAATCACATTGAAAAATCTATGGGAAGAACTGAAGATCAGAGTTCATTAGCAGAGGCCCCCGGAACCTTCAAGATTTAAAGACAATGAGCAATGCACACAACTAGTTTCTCCATACAGGATACATCTTGAAGCCGTCATTACCACCAAAGAATTTCTACCAAGTATTAAATAAATTTCAGTAAGCGTGTTCAATACTTATTCCTTGCGTCATTCCACTTTATTACACAATTTATGGACTTTGTTTTAATTTCTTTGTATGTGTTGATTACTTGGGATGTTACCAACATCTGGTGAAAAGTTCATGTCAATAGCCCCATGAGAGATATTTACTGAGAGAAAAAAAAAAAAATAATAATGTTGATGCGTTCAATACTCATTTTCCCCACTGTGTCTGCTGAGTTTAAGCATTTGACCGGGTTACCTTAAGCCCTATTTTAAGATGGAACAGACAAGGTATTTTTAAAATTCATAAAAAAACTTCAGAGCACAATTGTATAATATAATAGTATAATATAATGTCAGATATATACCAACCTGTCAGTACAAGTCTGGATAAACTGAAGTTAATAGTCTTTTACAGATCCTGAAGTAAAGAGTCACAAATTTTACTTTAAAAGCCACCCAATTTCAGGAAGGAGACATAGGTCAAAAAGGGGGAAGAGGATCAAATGAAAAGGTAACAATGAAGTACTTCACACTAACCTTCAGTCTCGCTGCAACAAGTACCACTAGGTGGCAGGCTAACATAAGGAAACAATCTCAAAACCTGTTATTTAAAAATGAATATGCAGTTGAGAGCAAATCTCTTCCCAGCCCCCACCCATTTTTGTCCTGCAATCCACACTGATATTGCACTTCTGAAAAGCCCCCAACCACAATATAGTTGAGATCAAGTAATCAAAAGCAACATTAAGCTTACTTTGTATACAGCATTAACATTGCAGTCATTTTCCAATCCCATAAGAAATGTCAGGCTTGGAGACCTAAAAAGCTTTCCTAAAAATCAACAGGCAGTTTAGTGCAACAGACTGCACAATAGTACAGGTATTTATAAAGTTACTGTGACATACTGCACTATTATAAACAATTAAGAGTACATTTGTGAAAACTTAAATGCTTCAAAAAGAAAAGCATCTCAAACTTGTAAGCTTAAACAGTTTAACAGAACAATCTTGCCCATCCATTCAATCCAGCATGTTGTTTCTTTCTTGATTTGTAAGTCTATACAGAAGGATTGTGTTAATTTTTCTTTTAGCTCATCATTGGTAGTGGCTGATTAACTTAAATTGAAAATGAAATTAGTATTCTTTGAACTGGAATAATTACATCACCATATTAAAACTTAAGTGATGACAGCACACCGAACTTCAATACAATGTTAATGTTACCAATTAATTTTGACCCATTCTAAAACATGTACAGCATTTCAGAATACTGACACTAGCAAGAAAACATGCCATTACAATTACAAATGTAAATATCTAGTTTAAGACAGACCTTCCTTGTTCTGTCTTGAAGGTACATGAGGCAACTTTGGACAAGAGTTCACTGTTCCCTTAAAGTTTTATCATGCAGATAATAGTTTTAGTGATTGCAGCATGATTTATAAAGGGTTATGGGAAGGCTAGAGTTGTATTAAACTCACATTAAAAATGGACAGCCAATATAATTAAATGGACCAGTCTGTGCAGATTTTTTATTAGGATCAACAAAACATTTTACACTTACACAGAAAGAATTACATTTGCACTATGTGACAAGAGTGTGTATACCACCTTATACATCAGACACATGCCATTTCTTTCTGGTAAACATGAAGTTACAGCTGTAGTTGGGTACTACAGGTAAAAAGGATGCAACAAGGATCATCTACGGCAGAGCACTGCAACTAGTACAGAGAAGTGGAAACCATCTCCCATTTATCACCACTTGTGGAATAAAAGGCAGTAATGAGCTAGATTGCCAATGTAAATAAAATACTGGCCATTGAACCAAAAAAAAAAAATCTTTGGATATGTAGAAAACCCCTTATTCCCCAGACTTCAAAATTTACTGGTCACTGCCATCTCTTGTTTCTTTATTTTTTCTGACCTCTTCAATTTTCTTGTCCTGAAACAAAAGAATTTAAAAATGATTAATAACACTTCTAATGCATCACCTAAAAGTGCACTTTAATACAAATTGTAACACACTTCAATGGGCTGTAACTGTTAAACTGTTGAAGTAGTCTGTGCAATTGTTTGGTTTTAGCAGTGCAGGTGTTTAATTACAGAAAGACAAAATATTTAAAATAAGTAACAATGTCCTGTTTAAGCTAAGAACCACGGCATAGGTGCTATGAACATTTTCTTTAGCAAGTTACATCCTCCAAAAAAACTCAAGTTTCCAAATAAAGGTTTGTTACCTTCTCTTTTAAGCGTTCCATTTTTGCTGCCATTTGCGCAGAGCGGTTTTCTTGATTGGCCTCCATTTTCAGGGTTAGTTTTTCCTCTGCCATTTTACTGAAGTTATTATTCTCCTCCGCTGCCTTTTGGAGCACCTCCTTCTCATGCTCACGTTTCTCTGCCAAGTGCTTCAGTACCTCTGCTTCATGAGACTAAAGCACAGAGAAAGAAAATCCTTAGTTTCCACCAGCAACCCAATTTACCAAGTTTAATTCTATAGGTTTCACAATGTGACTCATACTTTAATAATCAAAGGCAAAAAGTGATTATTCATATAGCAAAAATTCTCTAAAATTGTCAACACTTAGGATAAAGTCCCAAATATGCAAAATGAAAGCAACCACCACCTGAATTTTGGTAACAAATATCCTCTAAACACTTTATTCAATGACATGAATTAAATTACAGATAACTAGAAACCAACTCCAGTACAATTTACAAACTGTTTACTAATGTACAGTGAATATCTGACAGTGCAAACAAACATTTACAAACAGAATATTTAATACTTTTCAAATAAATCTAAATAAGAATGACTGGGATTGCAACTTCCATAATGGGGGGCGGGGGGGTTGAACCCCACACTAAAGCAAGGAAGCACTATACTTGCAGTACATGCTCAAATTTTCACAATCCTCCATTAACACAGCTAACTATAAAACTGCCTTAATGTAGGAACATTACCAAAGAAGCCTTTGCTTAGCCTTACAAGAAATTACATTTTTATACTAAACATTTAATGAAAAGCTACAACACAAGAGGATCAATACCTTACGCCTTTCTTCTGCAGCCACCAACTTCCTCTGAATCTCCTCTAAAGAAAGATCTTTCTTCTTAGGAGGGGAGAGGGGAAACTCTGGCATAGCTTCTGCATTTGTTGGGCTCAAAATCAGCTCAAATGCCTGACCAGAGGCACGCTTGTCTAGTTCCTTCACCTGAATTTCTATGAGAGAACAAGACAGGCAGGGATGAATATGAAAACACAAAACAATGATCTGCTAATTATCACAGCTGCTGCAAGACATGGCAGTGTTTCTACTCACTATACCTTTATGCAACTTAACTCCACACACCTGCATTATTGTGAAGAGTCTCTTAATCTGCATTATTTGTATACTACAATGTTAAGAGATTACTGGGATCCAAATCTCCAACTCCCTAAACCTCAGCAGTGTAAAAGTTGGGGACAGAAAATCTATTGGGCAGACAAATGAGAACACTCCTGAAATACTTGCTGTACGTGTATAGGGGATATTTTTACAGAGATTCAGTTACTCAACTACCCGTGCAAAAACCGGGCAGCAGAAATAATCCTTTTCATGGGGCTAAATCCTCATGCTTGCTTCTCTCTCGTAATTTGTTATTCTGTTCTTCGAGTTGGTTGGGGATTGAATGTAGATTACCTTCTGAAAATATTCTAATTGTTAGTGTATATTTTTTGGACTGGATTGCATTTTTGTATTCATTTTGTTAAAAATAAAGCTCTAGCAGACTTACTTCATTCCAAGGCTCTGAACTCATTTTATTTCAGTAAGCAGTCAACTAAATGACACCAAGGAGAAGAGAGATTTTTTCAGGGGACCACCATATAAATGAATAGTTCAGATCTGGCCTTATCTGTTCTCTTAACCAGGAAGATTAGAAATGTCTTACTGAATGGTAGCATGCAACACTCAATTTAGTACTACAGCAAATTCAAGCTAGAATGCAGGCTAAATAGACAGAATAATTTTCAATTGCAAGGCCCTGAAGCATCAATACCTAACAAAACTCCAGCAGACCGAGTACACACAAAAGACAGGCACTAGGAAGGGAAATAGAGGGGATTTCTTATTTTAATCATAGTCAACATGGAACACTGTCAAACAAAGATGTCAAGTGTGCCATTCAAGATTGAGCTAGAAAGTAAATCGGCACTTAAATTCCCCAAATGGATAAATCACTTAAAATGTAGTTGAAAGGACCACTCATTAGATATAGCTAAATTACCTTTATTGCTATACCTGTTAAAATGTACTTGCGACTAATGTTGATTGCAATTAAATGCTTGTTTGATCACAGAGGGTTCCATTGCATTATGTGATATTATCTGTGATATCATACGCAAGGCCATAAACCAATGGGGGGAGGGGGGGGGTTAGCAGGTTCAGGGTTAGCGTACAAATTAAATCAACTGATATCCAAAGGCACACTGTCCAAGGAGGGTTTCAACTTGAGGTTGTGACAAAGTTGCACTGAATTATATGGACAAGACTGTTTAAACCTTTGAGCTCTCTAACTGAATTAAAGCCAATAAAGACGGAACACAACCGGACCAACTGAATACAGCAACTTCTGAACGTGGGTTTTCACACTGGCCATTATAATTAAGTCTCCTTAAGTACAATCAAAGTGGTTTAAAAAATGTGTTTAATAGTTTCCTCTCTATACTTGATCCTTTAAATTTAACACCCCAGTAAAACAAGTATGAAGTAACAATGCTGGGGGTCCTTGCAAGAGGTGCTCATGGTCTTTATACATCAGCCCAAACTATGAGGGAGTCGGGCTAATGCTTTTCTGGTGTCCTATTATTCCCAAGGCAACAAAAACATGACCCTGCACAACTTTATTCTTTGTGACCAGCACTGAACTCACCAGAACAAAATGTA
Source organism: Polypterus senegalus (assembly GCF_016835505.1). Taxonomy (NCBI): domain Eukaryota; kingdom Metazoa; phylum Chordata; class Cladistia; order Polypteriformes; family Polypteridae; genus Polypterus; species Polypterus senegalus. The sequence goes on along the minus strand of NC_053170.1, from coordinate 32,965,527 downwards.
TCCCCAACTTAGACTAAAAATGAAAATACTGCAGAATATTTGAATACCAGGACTTTTGGCATGAGTGATACAAAATGTACGACTACACCACTCCACTGAATATACCAAGTTTGAACTCCATTTGTGAAACAAGGTTGCAATACATGCCTAGGTCAAGGGAATCGGACATCTATACATGACTATAGTTGCCCATAGTTGCCCATGAACAAACATGTTGTGAATATAGCTTACTGAACATTAAATTCTATTGGGGGCAAGTAACATTCATACTTTTGAAATACAACTCCCTTTCACTTCCAAAGATGACTAAAACCTGTGCTCACATGAAAAACTCAAGACTTAATTTTTCTTCAGTATCTGAACACATTCCATATAGCCCAAGAACAACAACTTTTAAATGCATTGGCAATCTTACTTTAACTTGTGAACCACTTTTTAAACAAAGAAAGAACTTCATGCAGCTTTTTCTCTGCTCCGATTATTTTCCAGTAAAGCACATCTTCAGTGCTCGGGTAAAATGTTATGGAGAGGGAAAAAACACATACACACAACATACTTGAAGTAAACACGGCATAAAGCCCTAATTGGCCCAAAATGATATAACCACTAGGCAGTACTGATTGGTTTTGTCAGAGTATATACTTCCATTGCTCAAAACATGACTTTCAAAAACATAGCTTATGTTACACCATTTTAGTTTTTGATCATTTCATACACCCCCACGATGATAAACCTTTCACTGGTTAAAAGACAAACATTTCAAAAGTTTTCAATTAAAAATTTGAAAAAGTTCTCCTCTTCAATTTTTACAATAATCATTTTGAAAAGGTAACCGATACTTTGGATTAATATAGAATAGGAGTTTAACCAGCAAAAGCAGGTTATTAGCATGACCCAATTCAAACTAACCCATTATAATTCAAGGATAGCAATCAAATAATCAGTTTGGGCTAAGACACAAAGCAAAAAATCTTTAGTGTTCACAGATGCTTAAAAATGTGATACTCAGGCATAAACTTCAGCTCCATTACAATATATTTTCCTACCCATGACAAATTGACTAAAAGCTACAAACTGTTATTCAAGAAGCATTAAATACACAATTTAAAAACGGGCAAGCAGTGCACCGCTACCTTTACGAGGCACTGGTACCTACCAGAAGACATGGTGCTCAAGCTACTTGCAGATACCTACAGAAAAAAAGGCATAAGAAAATTACAAACCAGTCAGTCAATCATGGCAGAAAGTGGTATGAACAGCCTTTACACAAAAAAAAAACCCACAAAAAAACAAAGAATCCAGTAAGAATAATTAAAAACTTGCATTCACAAAAATAAAACTTTGTGAATTGAATTACTTTTGCTTTTGTTTGTCAAATCATAAACCAGCGTTATTGTTCCATTTAAAATAAAGGGGAATAGATGCATCAGTCAGTTTGAAAACCGTGTTAAACTCAGACAAGAACATCTGTTGCAATTACAGTAGACTGGATAGATTTCCAAGTTAACGCCAAATTGTATCTAGCATTTAGAAGTCCATCTTTACAAAATTATTCACACGAAGACAAGCATAAATGCACAAGATCCGTCTTAGTCATGCTGCTCATTGTGTATCCTGATCTTTGTACTGTACCACCAAAAACGCAAAGCTGAAATTAATGAGCAAGAATGACTGAACTGACAGTGGGCTACAATCCGATTCGTTTATTTTCCAAGGGTCTCGCCCAATACGTAATTGCTCCATAAAAAAAAGATGCGACAGGAGACCGTGCCGCCAAACGCCCGGATACAATATTAAATTACACATTTAAAAAAAAGATCCTTTAATTACCGGGTCCCGTTAACCTAGAAGCAATCCATGGCAACTACCCACTGTGTTATGACATCGGGGGATTTTAATAATGCATCAACAATTTTTAAAAGTCAACTTAAATTACCCCGAGGCACCCGCGTTTTTGTTTCCAAACTTGAAAGCGTCCAGTGAAGCGTGCCCTTCACTCATTGCCTTCATTTTCACACCACCCCGTCAATGCGTGTACTGTATAGGTTGGAGACAAAGAAGCAAAGACCAACATAAAACGTGTTAAGTAACCTTTAAGCATTTTCAATAGGCGAAGCAAAACAAGAGGCTTGCTGAAAAAAGCCCATCACACTGTAACGACAATGTGTTCACCGCCCCGCGTCTGCACGCTTTAAGTGAATCAAAAGTGTGTGTGTGCGTCTTCCCCACATGCGCACGTGTCTGTTCAAAACGCGCGCTCCACTACAAACAAAACACACGGGGGGGTCGGGGGGCATTTGGAGAACGGTGTTACAGACAAAGCACAAAACGGATCATTCTTTACAGGTGCAATTGATTTCGACAAGATTTCACCAACGTTCAAACATTATACACCACAATGAAAAAATAACCTGAAATGGTGAAGGTAGCCTTATAAAACAGCATACAATAAAACAATGGCATAAAACAATCTATCGCTTTATTTATTTTAAGGAGTTTTGGTAGTCCTGGAAATAAAAACTACACCGCGAATACAAGGATATTGTAAACTGATATCCGCCCAGCGATGTCAGCGAATGATATTTGATCAATATTTCCGATCTGGAAGGACGAGTGCTAGAGGCATATCCAACAGTAGAAATGCCGAATATAGATCTGGAAGCAATAGACAGACGTCTGTTCTTGATGAACAAAGGTTTCTTTTGGTTTAAAAAAAAATCTACAAAACAAAAGCTGAGCGCGTGCTCTTGCCCTCCTCCCCTTTCTCCTTGTCCCTATTAAAAATACAGACACACAAATAAAACAAAAGGGCGCGCCCTGCTGCGATAAGCAAACCATTAACACTTTATAAGAACAACGGGATGCCCAATACACTCCCACTACTTTCCAGCTACTTGAATATACCAACTTGCAATCATTTCACATCCTATCAGCCTTTCGATATTCTTTTCAAAGAACTATTCGAGTCCTACCAGCAACACCGTATCGGCTACGCGAACAGTCAAGATGCTCACAAAGAATGAGGGTACTCGAGTTGCTACGGGAGAAACCGGTGCCGCCCAATTTTGCGCCTAAGCCCCACATTATTAGAAAACGTGCGTTTATTTTTTTTTAAATAAAACACGAAATTTGTTAAAAAATAATTATACACCAAAAAGCGAACACAGACCCCTTATTTTCCCCGTGTTATCTTTGTCTAGAATATTCGAGGCACCCCTTCGGAAAACAAAGGTGTTTCTCGACTTAAACTAGCAAACTGGAAAATCACGCATCTTACAGGTATTATCGAAAAGCTCAAAAATTTCTAACAAGCAGATTAAACACTGATATTAACATGAACTAATTAAAAAAAAAATATATATTTTTTTTGTATTAAGATACGTAGCAATAAGTATTCAAACAAGCAACTGCATCCCTAAATGACACATTACCCACCTCTCACGCAGAGCGCCTAAGTGCTTTCTAAACAACCCCACCAGCGCGCGCCGATTTCTTTCTCCGTTCTCGAACCTGCCAGTTCGCGCAAAAAGCTACTAAACTGTCACATGATATTGCAATACTAGGATGTTATTGGTCACTTTCGTATAGACACGCCCATCCAGTATCAGCAGACTTCTGGGAACTGTAGTCTTGCGTTGGTTTATATAAAAAGAAGGGGCTGTATTGGGGTGGGTCTATGTATGCTCTTTGTTCATGGTCAAATAAATGATCTACTATTAAAATGTTTAAAAATACATATGTTTAGGAGTTGACATTTAATAAAATATCGGCATAAATACATGTTATTTGATATATACACAACTAATATATGTCACTTCCAAATTATTTTTAAAGCAACACCGCTCGGTGCGTTTCTAAGGATGCAACAGATACATGATTTCTGCCTCGTTCAATTACAAATGCTTTCACGGTTAAGTTTTTGTTTAGTTCGGGTATAATACTTAATGCGACTTAATTTTCAACCCATGTTGGTGTTCGATACCTATGCGTGTAGCTCGAGTCTGACTCAATCGGAAGACAATAAAGCTTCTGATACAAATCACAGAGCATGTGGAAATCTTTAGCCAGGAGGCACAAACTGGAGAACAATGTACTTGTTTGAGAAACCTTTACAATGCGAAGACTTGTGCTCAGTTGATTTTTTTTTTTGTATTTCCAGCCAAATCTATATTGTCAATCCCTCAAACGTGACTCGGCTTGCATTTTTAATCTTCTAATTTATGTTGCCTCATCTCAAAAGGCGGACCTCCCGTTTCATCTACCAGATTCAAACAGATTATCAAATATCGATCCTTTCACTGTTTCACTAATATATTTCTGTGCGATCGATGCAAACAGGTAGGGTCGCTGTCAGAAAATCAGCGAGTAATTAAACTATAATTAATCTGTAAATTTCATATATAATTTAAACCAAATATTTAAACGACATAATATTCTCAAGTGAACTTAATCTAGTTCGGGGTCGCAAGCGATTGGAGTTGAAATACCGAGAGGATTCGGCATATGAAAGGAGGGAAGCCGAGACATGTCGCCGTTCCATCGCACGAATATATCGGTATTAATGAAGTAATGTTAAGAAAACTCTGGAATACTGTGACGAAGGCTCGTTTGCACACTAACTTATTTTGTTGCTCCGCGTTAAAATAATTTAAAGCCATTACTAAATGGCAGGATTACTAGTACCATCTCTGCCTTTGAATGACAGCCCACCGTGTGTTATTTAGAACACCGAGGGGGGCACGAGACACAAGGTCTACTTTGCAGACTCACGTGTGTGATTACATAAGCAAGTGTGACCGACGGCGGCAGAATCGAGGTGGTGGCGCGTGGATCTCTGACATCACATCTTAATTCGTTTTCTTGCAATATCGCGTGGAGCGATGGCTACCGACACCCCCGTGATCTGCTGGTCAATGGTAGCGACTTCTTTGTGCCTGTCATCCCTGGAAACGCCCTCACGTGCAGTCTCGAGCGGTAACTTCAGTGACCTCAGTCGTTTGTTTTCATGGCTTTACAGCATGCGTTTGATGTATCTTGTACATTATATATGTTGTATATAATGTATCTGCGTGATGCGTATATCCATTATATAGTCATATGAAAAAGTTTGGGAACCCCTCTCAGCCTGCATAATAGTTTACTCTACCTTCAACAAAAAAGATAACAGTGGTATGTTTTTGCATTTTCCTAGGAACATATGAAATTAAATCAAATGTGAAAAACTGGCTGTGCAAAAATGTGAGTCCCCTTGTCATTTTGCTGATTTGAATGGATAGATAGATAGATAGATAGATAGATAGATACTTTATTAATCCCAAGGGGAAATTCACATAATCCAGCAGCAGTATACTGATACAAAGAAACAATATTAAATTAAATAGTAATAAAAATGAAAAAAATAAAAATAAAATTAATGTTAGCATTTACTCCCCCGGGTGGAATTGAAGAGTCACATAGTGTGGGAGAGGAACGATCTCCTCAGTCTGTCAGTGGAGCAAGACAGTGACAAAAATCTGTCACTGACAGCTACTCCTCTGCCTGGAGATGACACTGTTCAGTGGATGCAGTGGATTATTCATGATTGACAGGAGTTTGCTTAATGCCCGTTGCTCTGCCACAGATGTTAAACTGTCCAACTTTACTCCTACAATAGAGCCTGCCTTCTTAACAAGTTTGTCCAGGCGTGAGGCATCTTTCATCTTTATGCTGCCACCCCAGCACACCACGCGTAGAAGAGGGCACTCGCCACAACCGTCTGGTAGAACATCTGCAGCATCTTACTGCAGATGTTGAAGGATGCCAACCTTCTCAGAAAGTATAGTCTGCTCTGACCTTTCTTACATAGAGCATCAGTATTGGCAGTCCAGTCCAATTTGTCATCCAGCTGCACTCCCAGATATTTATAGGTCTGCACCTTCTGCACACAGTCACCTCTGATGATCACAGGGTCCATGAGGGGCCTAGGCCTCCTAAAATCCACCACCAGCTCCTTGGTCTTGCTGGTGTTAAGGTGTAAGTGGTTTGAGTCGCACCATTTAACAAAGTCTTTGATTAACTTTCTGTACTCCTCCTCCTGCCCACACCTGATGCAGCCCACAATAGCAGTGTCATCAGCGAACTTTTGCACGTGGCAGGACTCGAGTCATATTGGAAGTCTGATGTATATAGATTGAACAGGACCGAGAAAGTACAGTCCCCTCGGCCCCTGTATTGCTGAACACAATGTCAGACCTGCAGTTCCCAAGACGCACATATTGAGGTCTGTCTGTAAGATAGTCCACAATCCATGCCACCAGGTGTGAGTCTACTCCCATCTCAGTCAGCTTGTCTCTAAGGAGCAGAGGTTGGATGGTGTTGAAGGCGCTAGAGAAGTCCAAAACATAATTCTTACAGCACCACTGCCTCTGTCCAGGTGGGAGAGGGATCGTGTAGCATATAGATGATGGCATCCTCCGCTCCCACCTTCTCCTGGTATGCGAACTGCAGAGGGTCGAGGGCGTGGCGGACCTGTGGCCTCAGGTGGTGAAGCAGCAGCCGCTCCATGGTCTTCATCAGATGTGACGTCAGAGCAACAGGCCGGAAGTCATTCAGCTCACTAGGACGTGATACCTTTGGGACAGGGTGATACAAGATGTTTTCCAAAGCCTTGGGACTCTCCCTGTTCCAGGCTCAGGTTGAAGATGCGCTGTGGAGGACCTCCCAGTTCCAACGCACATGCCTTCAGCAGTCGTGGCGATACACCATCTGGACCCGCTGCTTTGCTGGCACAAAGTCTTTTCAGCTCTCTGCTCACATGGGCTGCTGTAATTGTGGGTGGGGATGTCTCACCTATGCTGGTATCAGCAGAAGGATGGTTAGAGGATGCAGTACTCAGAGGTGAGAGTGGGTTACTGTGATCAAACCTATTAAAGAAGTTGTTCATTTGGTTTGCTCTCTCCACGTCTGTCTCGATGGCGGCACCCCGCTTCGAGCTGCAGCCAGTAATAATCTTCATCCCATCCCACACTTCCTTCATGCTGTTGTTCTGCAACTTCTGCTCCATCTTTCTCCTGTACTGCTCTTTCGCCCTGAGCTGGACTGGAGTTCCTTCTGCACGCTTGAGCTCATGCTGATCACCACCTTTAAAAGCCCTTTTCTTCTGGTTCAAAAGGCCCTTGATGTCACTTGTAACCCATGGCTTGTTGTTAGCATAGCAGCATACTGTTCTTACTGGAACTACAATGTCCATACAGAAGTTGATGTAATCAGTTGTGCATTCAACAGCCTCTTCAATGTTCTCACTATGTGACCCAAGCAATATATCCCAGTCTGTAGTTCCAAAGCAGTCTCTCAGAGCCTGCTCTGCCTCAGGGGACCACTTCCTGAATGAGCGTGTAGTTGTAGGTAGCGCCCTCACTCTTGGTTTATATTGAGGCTAAAGCAGAACCAGGTTATGATCTGCTTTCCCAAGCGCAGGCAGCGGGTGGCGCTGTATGCGTCTTTAACGTTTGCATACAGTAGGTCGATAGTCCTGTTTCCCCGAGTGTATGTAATGACTTAATACTGATTACTTGCAACACCAAATTGGTTGTATTATCTCGTTAAGCCTTGAACTTCATAGACAGGTGTGTCCAATCATGAGAAAAAGTATTTAAGGTGGTCAACTGCAATTTGTGCTTTCCTTTGACTCTCCTCTGAAGAGGAACAGCATGGGATCCTCAAAGCAACTCTCAAAAGATCTGAAAACAAAGATTGTTCAGTATCATGGCTTAGGGGAAGGCTACAAAAAGCTATCTCAAAAGTTAAACTGTCAGTTTCAACTGTAAGGAATGTAATCAGGAAATGGAAGGCCAGAGGCACAGCTGCTGTTAAACCCAGTTCTGGCAGACCAAGAAAAATACAGGAGCGGCATATGCGCAGGATTGTGAGAATAGTTACAGACAACCCACAGATCACCTCCAAAGACCTGCAAGAACATATTGCTGCAGATGGTGTATCTGTGCATCATTCTACAATTCAGCGCAATTTGCACCAACAACATCTGTATGGCAGGAAGCCCTTTCTGCACTCACGCCACAAACAGAGTCGCTTGTTGTATGCAAATGCCCATTTAGACAAGCCAGATTCATTTTGGAACAAGTGCTTTGGACTGATGAGACAAAAATTGAGCTATTTGGTCATAACAAAAAGTGTTTTGCATGGTGGAAGAAGAACATCTCATTCCAAGAAAAACACCAGCTACCTACTCTCAAATTTGGTGGAGGTTCCATCATGCTGTGGAGCTGTGTGGCTAGTTCAGGGACTGGGGCCCTTGTTAAAGTTGAGGGTCAGATGAATTCAACCCTATATCAACAAATTCATCAGGATAATGTTCAAGCATCAATCACAAAGTTGAAGTTATGCAGGGTTGGACATTCCAACAAGACAATGACCCAAAACACAGTTCAAAATCTACAAAGGCATTCGTGCAGAGGGAGAAGTAAAATGTTCTGGAATGGCTGTCACAGTCCCCTGACTTGAATATCATCTGCAATCTATGGGATGATTTGAAGTAGGCTGTCCATGCTCAGCAGCCATCAAATGTAACTGAACTGGAGAGATTTTGTATGGAAGAATGATCAAAAATACCTCCATTCAGAATCCAGACACTCATCAAAGGCTATAGAAGGCATCAAGAGATTGTTATATTTGCAAAAGGAGGCTCAACTAAGTATTGATGTAATATCTCTGTTGCGGTGCCCAAATTTATGCACCTGTCTAATTTTGTTATGACGCATATTTTCTGTTAATCCAATAAACTTAATGTCACTGCTGAAATACTACTGTTTCCATAAGGTATGTCATATATTAAAAGGAAGTTGTTACTTTGAAAGCTCAGCCAATGATAAACAAAAATCCAAAGAATTAAGAGGGGTTCCCAAACCTTTTCATAAGACTGTATTTACTGCACAAATTAGTGTTACTACCCGGTCACTCATGACGGTCGCGTGTTCTTTTGGTGGCACAACAATGATGCAAAGGGCTGGGGAGCAGTTTGTCATTCACTTCGATCACCTAAGACTGCATTTGCGGATTTTCTTAGTGAGAAATCCATGTGTAAAATAGATTTATAGGAAATGCCATTTGGAGTATTGTATGGTGGATTCAGAAAGTATTCAGACCCCTTTTAAATAATGGATACATTTACCATTATATCTGTCAATGTGCATTCAATACTCCGTAATGGCAAAGTGAAAACATGTCTCCAGATCAGAAATCTTCCATTCTTGAAAGTTTTCTGGAATTTAATTTAGTGCTTTACAGAAGCCTCTTTGACAACTTCCAGTCTTCCTGGGTAAGTCTCTACAAGATTTACACACCTGCATTGGGCTAGTTTATCCCATTCTTCCTGTCAAATCCTATCAAGCTTTGTTAGAATAAATGAATTAGGGGCTTCATAAATTGATGGATGGATTGTTGCTATTCTCAGTTGTATGCTATAACTGTATCAGGTATAGACGGCCATGCCTGCAGGTTTAGAACAGTTTCATTTTTCATTCCAATGTTTGTTAACAGACATTGACAAGATGTTTATTATAGCATTTGTCAGAATGCATGGGACAGTGTGATTTAGTGTCTAAATAAAGTACATTGGACCGTAAAGCTGAAGAATGCCTGTTCAATTCCCAAAACAAACATAGAGCATTATACTGAAAAAATCACTCATTGTGCTACAACTATTGATATCAGACATGCAAACAGCGATAGATAGATAGATAGATAGATAGATAGATAGATAGATAGATAGATAGATAGATAGATAGATAGATAGATAGATAGATAGATAGATAGATAGATAGATAATGTGGCATAAATTCACACCAGAATGACTAAAAATGAAGATAATTAAATAGAAAGAAATACGTCTAATGGTAAATGGAGTACCCGGAAAAAAACTCACATGAACATGGAGAGAAAATATAACCCCCTGACAGAGATAACTGGACTGAGAATTAACTGGACTGAGGTTCTTTAAATTGTAATTTACATTTACTTATTAGGCTGACACTTGTATCAAAGGTGACTTCCAACAGTTGAGATATAATTGGTAATATTTTCTTTTGATTTTTTGTTTTCCAGTTGGGGCACAGGCAGGTGAAGTGACTTGCTTATGGTCACATAGTGTCAGTAGCAGGATTTGAACCCACACATCACTGATTACAGTCTAAATCCTTAGCCACTATATCACACTGCCAGCCTTATTGAATTTTAAAATTAGAGTAAAGAATGAAGTTTTAACCCAATCACAGAAATGTGATCCACATTAGATGGCTACTGTTTGATAAGAGTTTCTGCTAACCTGGTTTCTTCCCTTAATAATTTTAAATACTTTTGCCATGGTTTGTTATTTTAGAGTCACTTTGGATAAAAGCCTCATTTAAATAAATCAGCTTGGCTGCATTTATTACAAATATTTATAAAACTTGTGTTTAAGTGTGTTTGCTTTGTTTCAGTAGAAGGCTGTCAACCTACATACACTTTTGAAAATGATAATGATTTTATAATTTCAGCCACTTTAAACAATTTGACATTTCCCTTTGCTCCTGCATTAATTAATGCTTCTTTAGTTGTATTCCGTTATCTGAGTCAAGGCTATTATTAGAAGATGAAATGTGTTTTCTTTTTGCCCACTTCACAAGGACTCCATCAGCGAGACAGTAAGGAGAGATGTATTTTATTATATTTATAGTAGACCTACTGCACATTTGTTACAGTAATTATTTCATTATTTTAATATTTCTGAATTGATTAAATGTGGAAAATGTCATTCAAATGCCTGCTATTAACTTTTTTCATTACAATACGGACTAATTTTAGTAGCAACTTTAGAAGAATTAAATAAGGTAAAAGCATAATGCCAAAACAAGTGCTTTCTAAGTGCCATAAAAATCCATTTTCATCACTATGCTCAGTCTCCAAGTAAAAAAAAAAAATGAAAACTGTATCTGCCATTATCAATGTGGATATTTTTTGGTTTTGAATTTAAAGGGTTATATACAGTATGTATGTCCTAAAAGACATAAGGAGTGACACGTGTTACATTCTTCTGGCCTCTTTTTGTGTGTTTTATTGAGGTTTCACCTGCTTATTAATCAGCCCTTCTTTCTCCCTCAGAACAGATGTTCTTCACAGCCTGTAACTCACTTAATTTACTAAAGCATCGCCACTGAATGGTTTAGAAAATGGTTTAAAGCGAAAGAGAAATACAGTTACAAAATAAATTTTAGGAACACCTGTATACCTGTTTATCCATACAATTATCTAATCAGCCAGTCACGTACTGTAGCTGCAGTGCAATGCATAAAACAATGGATATACAGGTCAGGAGCTTCAGCTAATGTTCACATCAAACACCAGAATGGGATAAAATGTGATCTCAGTGATTTCAACTGTGACATGATGGTCGCTGCCAGGCAGGCTGGTTTGAGTGTTTCAGTAACTGCTGATCTCTTGGGATTTTCACAAAAAAACAGTCTCTACAGTTTACTGGTTTGGGGCAAAAAAAAATAAAAACAGTTCATCTTGGTTTGAGCTGACAGAAAGGCTATAGTAACTCAGATAAACACTCTGTACAGCTGTGGTGAGCAGAAAAGTATCTAGGAATGCACATGTTGAATCTAGAAGCAGATGGGCTACAACAACAAAAGAAAACATGTTGGGTTCTACTCATGCCAGGAAAGAACAGAAACCTGTGGCTGCAGTAGGTACAGAGTCACCAAAACTGGACAGCTGAAGGCTGAGAAAGCGTAGCCTGGTCTGATGAATTTCAATTTCTGCTGTAGTGTCAGAATTTGGCAACAGCAGCAAAATTCTATGTACTCAAACTGCCTTGTATCCACAGTCCAGGATGGTGGTGGTGGCATGATGGTGAGTGGAATGTTTTCTTGGTACATTTTGGGCCTGTTAATACCAATCAGTCATTGTTTGAATGCCATGACATGTTGTTCTGCACTCCCCAGTCACTTCATGAATCCATTAATTCTCTACTGCAGCTTTCATAGTGAGTACTTTCACAATATAACTTACAGAAATCCACAGCTGTTCTGTCATACAATTACATAAAAACAAACTTTTCTAAAAGTAGGCTTCTACAGACAATTGTCTAACATCTTGCATGTCATTACCACAGCAGATAATTTCTAGCAGCAAAGACCTCTTTGAAATGCTCCATCAGTTTTAAAGAGAGAATTAAAGACTATCTGGTGTGATCTAAACAAAAACAAAATTTAGATACCAATGTATAAAAAAGTCACCCTGTAGGACAGCAATAAAAAGCTGACCATAGGATAACACTGGCGATTACATAAGGCTCGATGATTTATGAAGCTGCTGGTGACATGGATCTGCCCGTCTGTGTTGTAAAGATATAAAGCATCAAAGTCACGTTTGTGCTGCTCCCCTACAGCTGGATGGTTACATAACACTGAACGACCCTGCAGATTGACTCCTTTCTGCCTTCAGGCCGGTGGCTTTAAGTATGTCCTTTTCAAAGAAGAATAAAAAGAGACTGGGTTTAGTGTTAAAAAAACAAATTTCTCCATGTATCTGCTTATTTACATGTATGAATTTAAAAAACACTTGCCCAGTATAAACATGAGCTGACTGAGATCTGCTCTTTCTGTTGAGGAGTGTCCACACAAACATGCATGGGGGCATAATCTGGAGATATATCTGTAACAAGCAGAGTGAAACCCTCCCAGGAATTCATATCTAATGGACCACCCTTCCTAAAAGGAACAGAAACGCCATTCCAGCCTCCTCAGAATAGTTGCCAAAATGCCATACCTCCTTGGCAGATCTGCTCTCCATGTTGTTATTGTTAAATACATTTTTTACTCTAGTCGAAAAATAAAGTTTCTTATTTATATTCAGCTTGACTATTCTGTTCTTGGCTAGTTGCTAGAACAGTAGAGGAAATAACCATTTAATTTCACCCTTTGTATTTGGAGTGGGGTCAGTGTAGTTATGAATTCTTTCAGCAGTCATCAATTGTTCTGAATGAGCAAATCTGATTAAAGACCAGAGGGCTGTGCAGGATGTCGCTCACACATAGAAAGCTGTTTTGTTAAGCTAGCGTTTTATATGAAGTCATTAAATCTGAAAAGTTGTTTATTAAAGGTATTGGGTTTATACATCCATCTATCACTGTAGATTGCTTAACAAATAACATAGAAGCAGGCATCACTTATTAGAACAACCTCAACAACAATGGTATGAACTTTTCAAATGCAGTGTCTATAAAAAATATTCACTCCCTTGGAAGCTTTCACTTTTAATTGTTATACTACTTTGAATAGCAGTGGATTTAATTTGACATTTTATGAAACTGATCAACAGATGAAGACCTTTTTAATCTCAAAGTGAAAATAGATTTCTGCAAAGTAGTCAAAATGAAACACATATATGAAACATAAAATAACTGATCACATAACCACTCACCTCCTTGTTGTCAGTATTTAATAGATGCATCTTTGGCAGCCATGACAGCCTGTGCACAGGTATCTCTCTCTATCAAATATCTTTTTTCCCTCCAGTCTGCTTCACAAAACCTCACAGGCTCTGTCAGTTTGCATGGACAATCACAAATTCTCAATTGGACTGAGATGTGGATTCTGACTCAGCCACTCCTAGACATTATTATTGTTGTTATTAAGCAATTTTTAGTGTAACTTTGGCTTTATGCTTGGATTTGTTGTCTTTCTGGAAAACAGATCTTCTTCCAAGGCACAGATTTCTTGCAGACTGCATCTGCTTTTTCTCCATAATTCCATTCATTTTTCTGTATTAATTTTCCCCTCATCCCAACACAAGCCTTTCAGGGCTTGCTGCAGAGAAGCATTACCACAGCATGATGCTGCCACCACCACGTGGCTTCATATTGGGGATGGTTATGTCTTTCATAATGTACAGTGTTCAAACATGGCATTTAGTCTGAAGGCCAAAAAGGTCTATTTTGGTCTCATCAGACCATAGAACTTTTTCCAGCTGACTTCAGTGTCTCTCATGTGCCTTCTGGCAATCTATATCCAAGATGCATGTGCATTTTTTATTTAAAAGTGGCTTTTGCCACTATCACAAAAAGCTGTTACTGGTGAGACTGGTGAAGCACCCATTCATCAGTTGCCGTCTGCACAGTCCCTCCTGTCTTAGACACTGTAGCTTGTTCTCATGGGTCTCTTGGTGGCCTCCGTTATTTTCTTTTTGCACCATAATTCAGTTTTTGTGGAAGGCCATCTTGAAGTTTTGCCATACTACCATACTTGTGTTCAGTTTGGGGACAATAACTCTGGGCTTCATTCAAGCAGGATCTCATTTGGGACTCTGCCACCTGGTGCATGTTTATTTATCTCTCTATTATAATAAAAAATCTTGGGAAGAGAGATGAGGCGTGATTTTTTCAAAGAGACACTTTTACATCCTGAGAGACGAGACTTTGTGGTAAGAGATTTAACCGCGCCCGGGGCTAGAAATAAAAGACAAAGAGTAGATGACAAAGTAGAACGTTGTAAAGAATTCAAAAACGTTGGTTTGATACAAATGCGGAGCAGGTTAGAGATAATGGAAGTACGAAAATTTGAAAGTCTAAAAAAAAATGATAGTTAAGATCGCATTAGCACAAAAAAAATGGAAATTATTACTCGGTGAAATAACGGAACAGCGAAAAGAGTTTGAATATATTGTTGGGATTTAAAATTTAAGTCAGAGACATGTAATTCGTGTTACCATCAGGGAAAAGTAGTGTTTCTTCCCAATGAGGAGGTGTATCCGTGAGAATTTAAAGATTTGTTGTTTAGTGAAAGTGAAATCCTCAGAGAGAAAATTTCAAACCCCATGAGACAAGAGATTTGGAAAAGTCCTGCCCACATCTAAAATATTTACAACCACGCATACAGTTCAATCATTTCTCATTTGTGTGAATGCTATTGTCAGACACAGTTCGTATAGAGAGAAAGAAACAATATTCACTCACGGGCAGTTATATGTTGCGCTGTCATGATGTAATTCCAAACACGGAATCAAAATTCAATGCGATATTGATGAAAAGGTAAAAGCGAAAAGAGATTGAATATATGAACATAGGTGATATGACAGAAGTATGTAGATATTGTTTGGCTTTAAACTTTAAGTCAGAGACTTGTAGATCGTCTAGTTTGTGTTGCTATCAGGGAAAAGTAGTGTTTCTTCCAAATGAAGAGGCCTATCCGCAAGAATTAAATGTTTTGTTGTTTGGTGAAAGTGAAATCCACATACGCGAGCGGCAGAGACGCAAAGTTGTTGGCACGTAGCACAGGCAGGGGGGTTGGCGAGCAAAGTGAGCAGGGGGCGAAGCATTGCTAGTTTGCATTGCTCAACCACTCTTACAAATAATGGCACTTCTTTACTGCGTTGTGTGGTTACTTGACAAAACACAATTTAATTCTGGGAGGGGGTTCTTTGCATACGGAGTTGGCTCCTTGTGATTTGAAAAACTTACTAATAAGTGCAGAAAAAAAATCTTTACTGCATGGTATGCTACCTAGCAGTACTCTAATAGATTACGAAAACTGGGACTTGGCCCGTGTCATTGTATGCAGCTGGAGTCTTTTCAAAATCCTCACCTAACGGTATTTCACAAATATGTTGCCATCTGTTTGTGGCTATTTACTGCACTGAACACGTTGCAGATCTAAATCAATAAAGTTTCTTTCTGGAACCTTCATGTGGATGGGTAATTTGGGAACAAAAAGTAGTTCCTCTATGGCATCACTCTGAAGAAACACCCTAACACCTTTATTTTTAAGAGTGTGGTTAGAAATGAAAATACTGTATTTATGTTATTTTTAGTGTCCTAGCCATTAACCAGTTACAGAAACACCTCCTTTTAAATTTATTCTCCATTGGTGTTGTCTTCAATATGTATGCTCCCCTTGACCAGGGAATGCAGAGGCACTTAGATGAGGGTGTGTGTATATACGTAACTATAGCACAGCATGGTGGTCTGGTTTATTATCATGATTATTATATGATTAAAAATTAATCAATAAATCTGAATTAAAGAAAAATTATTTGCCAGGATGAATAATTCAAGTGCAATTACTTACATACTTCCTGATGTAGTTTCCCAGAATAAATATTAATGGTAAGGCTTTTAACACTTACTGCTATTAGAGGCACTCTGACAGAAGTGATATTAAAAATGAGTTAGTGGTTTGGGGAAAAATGCTTGAATTGCTGCTTCCTAATGAGATAGCAATATTGCTTTGTGTTTAGAATTTGAGGACAGTTTTATATATTTAGCTGGTTCACCCCTGAGCTTGCTGGTGTGCCTGGGCTTCTCCTCATCCTGCTATACAAGAGCACAGAGTTCATGCCTTTCAGTGAAAGAGAAGATTTTATTTCTCATTTGTCCTTTTTACTTCTCACAGACAAATCCTTGCAAGTCTGAAATGGAGTAAGATAGCTCAGAAGGGAATGGCCAGTTGGATAGTGTCACACATGTGTGCTTACGAGAAAGATGGTAGGTTCAAATAATGTTGTTTCTCAACCAGGTTGTTGGCGCTGTCATCTGACCCTCGCTCCTTTTGTCCCTCTGCAGACCAGGAGAAGAACCAGCTAAACAGTGATGTCACCACTAACCCTCTCTCTGATGACATGACTTCCGTCCTTACCTGATGACATCTTCCTTCCTTCCTCTTCCTCTTCCAGCCACCCTGGACCATCCCCTTCCTGTCTCCGCCATATAAATGTCTCTATTCTCCCACCTGTATACAGTTCTGTTTTGAACTCAGTTGTAACCATGTGGTTTTTTTGCTGCATTTTTCAGTATATGGGGTGGCCATCCCCAAACCTTTTTGAGTCTCCTGATCTCCTCATTTACAAAGGTTCATTGTATAAGCTGCAGCACTCCATTGAACTCTCCTGACTGTTAAAAATTTCAAAAATGTAGTACACCTTATATTAGAATGTACTTGCACTGCAACTACTCAGCAATTATCAGCTTTATTACACTGATTACAGGCATTCTAACTATGTCACTTGGATGGTAGTTACTTTTCATATCTGACTGCATTTATTCATATCCATATTTAAGATTAAACACTACTTGAATAACACCATGTCACACTGTAGTTAGTCCAGTAGTTATGAAATTAGTACAAAGGAATAAGAGACACTTATTTTTTTCTCCAGCCTTGGAGTTTTTTTTGTTTTTTCTGTCCACCCTGGCCATCAGACCTTACTCTTATTCTATGTTAATTAATGTTGACTTATGTTTATCTTTTATTGTGTCTTCTATTTCTCTATTCATTTTGTAAAGCACTTTGAGCTACATTTTTTTGTACGAATATGTGCTATATAAATAAATGTTGATTGATTGATTGATTGAATGTAAAGTATTGCTGAGAACAGACTTTAGGGCCTGTTCACTCCTGAGTGTTTTAAATTTAAAGTGTGTATTTGGGATCTTACAAGCTTTTTATTGGTATCTTGTAAGCATTTTTCGGTGTTTTTCAAGAATTTTCAAAGACTACAAATAAAGTGACAATACAAGACTGTAGAAATCTTTATAATTGACCATGAGTGACAGCTAATTTCTAAGTTAATGCTCACATAATAACCACTGTGGTCAGGTGCAGGAATAACAGGTCAAGCAAAATGAAAAATTGGGACACCAATTGGGTTGTCCAATTTAATATGATCATCCAAACAAAAAAGTCACATCTTTAGCCGGTAAAGGAAATGGCAACTCAGGCTCAGAAACATAAATACACGCTCTCTAAGCTGTCAAAAGTTAAGGTCATTCCAGTAAGTCAGTGGGAAATGACTCCTCCATTTGGGGAGCCAGGATTCCTATAGTTTGCAACTGGAAGGGGAGGGGCTAAGAGTCCCAGAAGGGAAGGGGCTAAAAAAATACTAGTGACAGCGACCACTCTCACTATGGCGGGTTATCACATACCTCGATCAAACCCATGAGGAGATCCCAAGACGTACATGTGTGACACCACTCATAGCTGATACAATACAAAGGACACACAATTATCTTTCTACTGTTTTTGTGATGCACTCAGAGCCTGCCAGTGCTCTATAAATTCAGCTGTAATATTGTTCCAGGCTCAATTTCTTGCTAAAATAAAAGCATGACCTGGGTCATAAAGCTGGGTGCTGATTGACCAGGTCAATTAAGACTTCTGTCTCCACACTGTCCAAGGAACATGCCATGTTTTTTTCCTGTGTCATTTAGAAGCTTCCTGCTTCATTTCTGACTCACCCTGCAGGACGAGGCAGGGGCATCCTGTAAGAGTGCTGCAACAACACTGCTTAGATGTGAATAGTGTCATTGCAAATAATGGCAAGTAACTTTACAAGTGATTTAGAAGCGTTCTGATCTAACATTAAAATGCTAGAAAAACTGTTTAGGTGTGAATGGTCGCTCAAGTATGCAGACACAATTACTTTCTCTCTGTAGCACTTTGAGATTCATGTTAATGATTTTTATGATAAGTTCAGGAAACTTATGTCCTGTCCACATGACTATGTTTTTGTTTTAAAACACAAACATTAGTTTTCATTTTCACCTTTTGTCTACACTATCCTAGCATTTTCAAACAACAAAAATGAAAATGCTCTCCAGAATCATATACTTCTGAAAACACAACATTAACATTGTAACCTAGATGGGTGAGAATGCAGTTTTTCAACAATGTGGGCTATGCTTGCACTCTGATTGGTTCATACATATTACGTAGGTCTTTCCTCATTGGATCTTGCTCATGACAATGTCTCATTTCCTGATTGGTCACCTTTCATGGAAGAAAACCATATTCCAATATAGTGGACATAGAAGAGTTGCCTTCTATGGTGCATGTTGCCATTGTCCCTGTGGATAATGGCAGATGGCATTACTGCCCCTTCAAGGATTTTTCTACCAATCTGCACACTCCCAGTGTAGGTGAACATCTTTGTCATATGTGTTTTCTGTCAATTTAGTGTGGAGATACATTCATAAACAACATGAAATGCTAATATGGACAGGGATCATTTTGATTTCAATGAAACTATACTAGTGCAGAGTCAGAGTGCAGAGTAGCCAATACAATATGCAAGATCTAGTGACACTACAGCATTAAATAACAGCATTAGTTAATGATAAATTGATCAACCTATTATTTTGAGTTTCAAATACTGAATTGTAACAATTGCCTGAATGTAGTACCTTTTGTAAAATGCTGTCTTTGCACTCATCACCACGTATTCAGTGAACTATAAAATACCATGGTTGTGTTTTCATGGAATGTGGTGAAGCACAAAAACAATTATAGGCCACCAAAAATCCCACATAAAGGCCAGATCTACCTTTTTGTTTGAGGTCTGGGCCCAATTGCATTGACCACAATGAGGAGTTGTCCCCCTATAATAGACTCCATTTTTCTGAGAAGGCTTTCCACAAGATTTTAGAGTTTGTCTGTGGGAATTTGTGTCAATTCGTTCAAAAGAGTGTGTGAAGTCAGATGTTGGATGAGGCCTCAACTCCAGGGTAGTGTTTGGAGCTGTGGAGGAGAAAAAAGATATTATCCATTGCCATGGAGTGGCATTTTTGGTTTTATCTGAGCGTTTTGGGTGATCCCTAAGTGCACATGCACAGTATGACACCATTCATGCAAATACTCACACAGGCCTTCACACGGAGCCAACTTAGACTCACCAGGTAACCCAACAGGCACATCTTTTTTGGGTATAGGAAACTACCCATGCATTTACTGGAGAACATACCAAGTACACAGTGACCAGGCTGGTACTCCAACCCATGTCAATTGAGCTGTAAAGGCTGCACCTCTGACCAGAGCACCACTGTCCATAGAAAATGTTATCAATATCATTATATATCATATTGCTCCAAAACATTTTCAAATAGCTCTCTAATTGAAAAGCAATTTATTCTAGAACTAGTATGGAGTCCCTGATCATGTCTTCCCATTATGCAAACACCTACATTTTGGACATATTTACTTCACATTTACTTTTATTTAGGTGTTGTTATGAACAGCCTTGTTTGTTATTCCCATAGGGCTTATACCCAAGATGACATTCTGAGGTATGGAAGGTGTCCAGCTAAACAATTTATGGAACATCAGTGATTAAAAAATTACTTCTGAAACGTTCCCCTATAAAGTAAGCGGTGTGAATGTCCATTATATCATTAAAGAAAAATAAATATGGAGGTACATTCCCATCTAAGCCAAAAACAAATGATTGGAGCTATAGCTGGATTCTTAAATTATTTCACACCTTGAAAAACAGTGCTTCATTTTGAACTCCTGCATGCTGCACATTGGCCTGTCTCGCCAAAATGCCAGTTAATATAAACTGGGTGACAAAGGTTATTTGTGGCAGCTCCTAGAAGTTACCAGGAGTGATGACAGCCCAATACAGTGCTCCAGGATGGTGCTGTCAGAAAGGCAGTCATTCAAAAATAATTGGCCTGGTCAGTCTAAAAATGCATTAGTGTACAAAATTAAACCTGAGTTAGAGTCCCTAAGGGTGGCATGGTGGCACTGTGGTTAGCACTACCGCTTCGCAGCTCCTGCGTTTCAATGTCAGCCCAGCTGCTGTGTGCAGTTTGCATATTCTCTCTATGTTTGTATGGTTTTTTCCTCATCCCAAAGATGTGCATTTTTATCGACTTTCTATGATTCAGCCTTAGTGACTGAAAACATGTGCATGCAGACATGTGACCTGAAATGGACTAGCATCTCACCCTGGGTTTGTTGTTTTGTTTGATATGTTTATTGGTCATTATTATGACATTCACAGAGTACAATGAAATTCTTACTTGCATGTACTAATCAACATCTCCGCTCACAGTCATGATACCAATACCCCTGAGAGATGCTCCGGTTGTCTACAATTCTAAAACTGCATTATGGGGCTTCAGACAATGGATGAATTGAAGGATAGATATTCTCCAAAAAAGTCCATTGGAGATTTTCTATATTTGTTTAAGTAAAGTGTGTGGAAAGGTACCTGGAGCAAGGCAGCAACCCACCTTGGATGGGATGCCAGTCCATTGCACAACACACTCATTCACAAACCCACACTCACACCAAGCCAGTTTATAGGCGACCAGCATGGCTTTGGGCTGATGGAGAACCCTAAGAAAAGCTCACGGAGTCACAGGGAGAGCATGCAAATTCCACACAGATAGGTAATAGGCTGATGAGGAGACACTAACATGAGAATGCAAAAACAGAAATCGATGGATCAAAAAATCAAAAACCTGGCGCATAATCCCAACTGCCCAATTTTCACCACTAATTATAAAAAGAACAGAAGGTTTAACTTGAAATTACCCACAAAGGATATTGGAATATCAGTAGTGTGGTCATATGTATCCTGGAGGTAATTGGACTGATCCCCCAGATTGACCTGTAAAGTCAAGGATCCTGACCAATCAGAAAGCGCAGAACACTAAGGTGCTGCTGAAACTAACGATCATATAATAACCCAGCCCGTGGCCAAGAACCCTCGTGATCACATGATGATTAATGCAAAGAAAAAATGAAATTAATTTTCTACATACAACACAGGCCAGAATTGAATCCCTGTCAGTAGCGGACTCCATAGGATCAATGCCAGTTTGAATTTTTGTAACGTGAACAACTACAGTTCATTTAAGCAGAAAACATTCATGCAGAGGTTTATTTTCTCCAGGGATTCTGACGACTGCAGGTTTGGTTTTCTTATCCACCGTTGACAACTGGCCATAGTTTAACAATTAATTAATGGAGGATACTGTTGGGCTCCTCATATGTTTGCTTACTTTATTTTCCAGTCTGTTTTTATGTGTACTCATTATGTAATTTACAAAGTTTGTATTTGTATCTACCTGGAAACTTTTTATAGCACTCTCAGCCTTTGCAAAAAAAAAAAAAAAAATAGCTGAATGGTTAATAGGTTTATCTTCTTCAACCAAATATTAGAATGGGTAAGATGTATGCTCTAAGTGATGTTCATGGTGGATCAGAAGCAACAACTCCCTCTGGGATTTTCAGATACTGAGGTCTGTAGAATTTGCAGAGAACATCCAGTCATTTTGAATCAGATTTTGCTGCATTATTTTGGTTGCCAGTCCATGCAGTTCCTGTTGGTGTTCACATGCTCAGTCCGGTCTATTCTTTTTCGAAGCTCTCACTTTCATATAAATAATATAATTAAATATCATGTTGTCTTTGGTTAACAAATACTGAAACAAATATGGACAGTAGCATATACAGTATAGATGGTTCTCCTTCTCTTCCATGTGGGATGGCTTGCTTACCTGTCCACCTCACAAGTACCATCAAGCAGTCCCTTTCTTCCCACTAGTAATTTGTTGTTCCAACTCTAGACTCAATCTACTTTGTGCTTTAAATGCCCCACTGGAATAACATCTGGCCTCAGGTGTAGACATATATGTGCTGCTGGGCTATAATTTCCTTTGGCAGATCTTGGTGTCTCTGCATCTCTAAGCTTTCAGTTGACCTTCAAGTGCCATGGCGTTCTCCAACCTGAACATTCCCTAAATGGAATGGCACAGTTTCTCCTCTATGTCAGGGCTCATGACATACCTCCAGTTAGTTGGGGCAAAACATGCCTCCTACCAATCTGCCATTGAAGATACTTACAACATTTGATGCTGCCACCTGTTAGGGGATCCACCTGGTAGGGGATCAGGCAGCCCTGGCACTCGGCCTCAAGTTTCCTGGGTAAATCTCTTCAGACTCATCCTCCATGGCTTGTCTCTTTCTCTCTCATCCTGTTTCTTGTGGGATTTCCCAAAGTTCAGTGCCACCTTGGAGAGGATCTATCAGTCTTTTGTCAGACCCGTTAAAACAACAAAAATGTCAGCAATGCTCAAAGAGGTTGAGATCCCATAGTAACTGAGTTGCTTTAAATAAACTCCTTGAGGAAAGGCAAGAGCGCTACTTCCAGCTACGCTAAAATGTAACATACAGATGGAGGCTTTCTAAGTAAGAGCAATGGGATTCAGACATTACATCTGGACTCATAGAAGGGGTGAAGAGATTAGAAAGCAGTGAGCCGGAAATGAGCACTCCTCATAGGGCTTATTTAACTGATCCAAATAATCAGTCATGCTGCATGTAGCAAGAAATTAAAGCATCTTAAGTCAAGGAATGTTTGAGGTAAATAAATAATTAATAAAGATCACTTTTAAAATATACAAGAGAGTGGAAAGGGAAATCAGTGACTGTGCAGATTACTAATATAAGACTTCATACAGTCTCGATGTCAGCTTTTTGAATCCTTGTATTTGGGTCGGCTTTAATTCCCACAGGAGTCCCCACCAATGATCTCCATTGATCAGACTTCTCATTGGTGGTGGCATTCCTTGAGTCCATAAGTAGATGAGCCATGGATGTGCACTAAGTACACTGCTAACTGCTGCTCTTCTATCACAGGAAGCACATCAGTGACTGCCGGCTTCTTCAGGGATCTGAACCATTCTGGTTCTGGTTTTATGTTTCTTTTTATTTTTTGACTGCCCAAAGTGTGGCAATCGTGGTGGCACAGTTGTTAGCACTGCTGGTCCATGGTTTGAGGGACCTTATTGTCAGTGTGGAGTCTGCATGGGTTTTCCTCCCACATCCCTAATATGTTTCTTTCGGGTAAAAGGGCTCTGAACAAATGTGTATCCTGTAGTGAACTGGCATCTCATTCACAGTTGGATTCTGCCTGCTGCTCAAAGCTCCTGGTATAGGGTTGGGAACACTAACCCTATAAAGGATAGAGGGGATTGAGATTAAGAATCGCCTTGAGCATGGGAAAGGTGCTATATAAATAAAATGTATTCATATTATTATTATTATTATTATTATTAATAATAATAATAATAATAATAATAATAATAATAATAAACTGTTAAGACAGCTGGTCCTGCAGCCCTTTAGGCTTAGAGAAGCACAACAATATTGAGGTAGCCATATTCACCAAACAATAGGGAGGCAGTTTCTAGTATTGTATCATAATGAAGTAGAAATACTTTGGTACATTACTTGAATATGTTTTAAAAGCATTTCTGCTTTAATTGACTGTAAACATTTCTACTTTCACTATATTTTCAAGAGCAAATGGGCTACCTTTTACTCCAATTCATTATTGCAATATCAAACAACAAAACAAGCACAACTCAGTCGGTTATCTAAAATACAGGCTATGCCTGTCTTAGGAAAATATGTGAATATGAAGAATCTGGGATGATTTTCAAAATGCATGCTAATATTCAATCATCTGTGCAGTCATTCCAATTACAGCTCGTTGCAGTTTGAACAGTGGGGTGAGATGTCTGGGGTGAAACTGGACGCTGGTGACCCTCACTACAACCTACACTTACATTTACTTATTTGGCTGATGCTTTTATACAAGGCAGCTTACAACATTTATGATACAATTGGTTCCATTTCTTTTGGTTTTTCAATTGGAGCACAGGCAGGTCAAGTGACTTGCTTATGGTCACACAGTGTCAGTAGCAGGATTTGAACCCACAACCTCAGGGTTTGAAGCCCAAAGCCTTAACCACTACACCACACTGCTACTACTATTAACATATATATAATAATAATACATCTTATTTATATAGCAAGGATGCTGGATGGGCAGAACTATATGACTGCTTTATCTACTGCACACTTTAAGGTGCTGTAGATTTAATTTTAAATAGATAATAAATTTGCCAATTTGTCCATCAATCTACACTTAAAAGCCCATGATGAAGTGTAAACTTGTTTTCAGAAAAGTTTGCAAATTTATTAAAAATCAAAAACTGAAATCTCCTACCACCATACTTCACCAGAGGGATAGGCAGGTGATGAATGGTGCAAAGTCTTCACCAGACACTTTTTGTCTCATCAAACCACAGAATCTTTGTCCTTATTCTTCCAGAGACCTTGAACTGATGGTCTGAAAACACGGCAAGCAGGAATTAGCCACTCCACCATAAACACCTGATTAATGGAGAGCTGCTAAGGCAGTCGTCCATCCAACAGGTTCTCCCATCACAGCAGAGGAGATATGAAGCTCTGTAAAAGGAAAACCTTGGGTTCTTGGTCACCTCCATGACTGGGACCATTTTTGTCTGCAGTTACTCAGTTTGGCATGACGGTGAACTCTAGGAAGAGTTCCTGGAGGTTCCAAACTTCTTCCATTTAACAATTATTGAGGCCCTAATCTCAATCTGTATCTCATCATAATTTGATGGTGGAGGTCTACAGAGAGTTTCATGGTTTGGTTTTTGTCCTGACAAGCAGTGTGAATTGCAGGACCTTCTATACACTGGGGTGCACCTTTCTAAGCGAATTCCAGTCAATTTAGTTTGGCACAGGTAGACTCTAATCAAGTTCTGGACAGATCTCAAGAAGTATAAAAGCAAACAGGGTAGAGCTGACCACATTATTTTTTTTGTTCTTTATTTCTCTTTATACAATTTCTTGTATTAGGAATTTGTTAGTTGTCACATACCCCTTGGGGTCAGAGCGCAGGGCAGCCATTGTACAGTGCCTTTGGAGCAATTGAAGGTTAAGGGCCTTGCTCAAGGGCCCAGCAGAGTAGGATCTCTTTTGGCAGTGACAGGGATGTGAACCGGCAACCTTTTGGTTACCAGCACAGATCTTTAGCCTCATAGTGCAACAACAGAAGATCTGAATATTTAGATGAAGGACAGATTTCAGTGTTTAATTTTTTTTTAATAAACTTGCAAACCTTTCTAAAAATGTGTTCACTTTGTCATAATGAGGTACTGAGGATTGATGATCAAAATCCCAAATTTATCCATTTAAAATTAAGTCTACAACTCAGTAAAGTGTGGAGAAAATGAAGGGGTCTGAATATACTCTTAATTATACTGTATGTACACATAAGTACATATACAGTATATATACAATGCCTTTCATAATGCTTGGTGAAAAGTTTACAGTATGTCAATAGCCCTATTAGAAATATAGTTACTGAGAAAAACGTTGATGCATTCAATACTTATTTTCCCCACTGTATATATACACAATTCACAATCAGATTATTTAGCTGGTTACCTATGGCCAGTGAGCAAATATCCAACATGTTCTCTCAGTTGTGAGAGACAGATAAACAACAACAACTATTTTAAGATACGTGGTTTATTTGCTCCCTTTGTGGATTTGCAGCTACAAATACAGTATATATATATTGTAAAAGATGTAACAGGAGACAACAAAAAGGTTTGGGGTTTTCCGGCCCCTTATATTGTCGACACTCCAAACTTTTCAGAAAATAAATACAGGGCCAAAACACAAATAAACAACATTCATGCGCGACGCCATACTAGGCGTCGGCGGCCATTTTTATATGGGAGGAGCCGGAAGTGCAGGAATGCTGGGAAGGAGGCGTGATGGATGATGGGACTGCTGACGTCAGGGAAGATGGCGGAGGAAGGGCGGAAGTGAACGTACTGCGGGCAAGGTCTTATGGCGGAGCGTCTTTAGTCCTGGAAAACAAAGAAACAAGGTTAGTACCCGCCATTCCCCGCCGGCGAACGTCCTTCGATGTGTTTTAAGATCCATCCGCGGTCTCCTAGTCGCGCATGCATGACAATATATATATATATATATATATATATATATATATATATATATATATATATATATATATATATAGTGATGTATGGCCGGCAGTTTATCCCGGCCAATACCCCCACGCCGCTAGATGGAGTTCTCCCTGCAACACGGAGGTGCCCCGAATTCCAGCAGGGCATCATGGACCATGGAGTTCGGCTTCACAGCCCTGCTGGATACCATGGGGGCCACCAAGGGATGCTGCAGGGAGACATGAACATTGTTTCTATTATAGCCCGGAAGTACTTACAAGTAATGGGGATGTAAGAACTAAAGTACTTCCAGCCTGAAGAAAAGAAGTTTTTATCTGACCCAGAAGTGTTATGAAGGGTCAAAGAATATAAAAGGACTCTGGGAAACCCCAGCAGACTGAGCTGGCGTTGGGAGGAAGTGTGACAGAGCTGTTGGATGGAAAGGACGATTGATTTATTGCATTATTGATTTATTATTATTGTTATTGTGAGTATTGTGGAGTTGGAGGTGCTTTGTGCACATTATTCGAAATATTAAATTCCATTTCTTTATTTTATCTGGTGTCTGGACGTGTTGTCTGCGGGTTTCATGGGGCAACAGCAACCCCTGCTGTCACAATATATATATATATATATGTAAACGTTTATGTGTGAAAGTGTGTGTGTCTGTCCAGCCTAGAAGTGAGAGGTGGAGTCTGGGTAAGGGCTCTGCATCCGAGGAAACAGAAAACTCGCTTAGCCGCTAATAACAAAAGCAGGGCCAGCATGTCAGCAAAACGAAACCTCAGAAGAAAGACAAAGTCACTCAGCCTCTAACATCAGCAAAACGGTATCCCTTTTACGTTTCCTCCTGCTGCTAATGCATAAGCAATGCAAGCACGTCTGCAAAACAAATCCTTCTAGGAGAGATGCTCGGAGTAGTTCCTTTCAATTACCTGACAGCTCTACATTTCAGTTTTTTTTTGTAACTTTTCAATAGTTTCTAGGACCCCAGGCTTTTTACAGCATGGGCTTACACAGCTAGTATGATGTATATATCTATAAAGCTCATAAAAAGTATTCACACCTTTTGGTATTTTTTACATTTTCTTATTATACCACAGTGACTCAGAGTAGATTTAGTTTTACTTGTTTGACACTGATCAGCTGAAAAAAAACTTTTTAATGGCAAGGTGAAAATGGATCTCTGCAAAATGAACTAAATAAATAAAAAATACAAAACATAATAATTGATCCCATAAGTACTCACACCCTTTAATACGACACCCATAAATCACCACTGGTACAGCCAGTTGATTTTAAGAGTCACAGCTTTAGTTTAATGGAGGTCACCTTATTTATTGATTTTTTTTACTTATGCGTGTGTGTGAGTGTGTATGTATTTACAGTTTTTTTACATAGCCTACAAAAATCTACAATTATGTTAATGTAAAATATGCAAGCCATTGTTAAACATGTGGGTACACTCCCTAGGCAGTACCTGTTATTAGATCAATTGTTAAGACAGCAGGTCCTCTGTGCACAACTGAAAATAACGGCTTGTTTAAGAAATAATGTCAGTGTTTCTGATGCTCTCTGATGTGCTTTCATAAGCATTTTCCTGCTAGATTTTTGCCCTGTCACTAGCTGACATTCTTTCCGGGATTTTGAGACTAACAATCCAACTGCCACAGAATGTTACCGTATTCAAGAGCTGCCACTATAGGCCCATATTTTTAAAATCACATTTACAAAACTCAAGAACAAAAACAATAATGCCTAGTGGGGTCTAATTTAGAGTTTGACATTCCTAATGTATCTAAAAACCAGAGACCAGGAGGGTTTAAAACGAGAGTCAAATGAGAGATGCAGAAATATCACTGAAATGTCACAGACTACATTTTATTGCTGTTCTACAAACAAGGGGATTGAATATTGATAGTAAAAACAGCATCTTAAGTGGGGGCATATAATTTGCAGCTTAAACATGTTTCATCTCAGCTTTATGCCGAAATTAGCATTTTGATGATGGCTGGATTAATTCTGGAATTGTAAGAAATGTTATTTTTAGCCTTAAAGCAATAACTCATCCAAATTTCAGATGGATGACATCTGAATACATTGATTATCATTGACCATTTTACATGCATGGAGATGCGCAATACGGATGAACGATGTATTACTATATTTTTCAAAAAACATTTTGAATTACAATATATCGGTGCATGAAACAACAGTTCAGTATGAGTTACTCCTAAATCTTGAAATATCTTTCAAGAGCAGCAATGTCTTGGTGAGTTCATAGAAGTTAATATGCCGCATGCATACCTTCAAGTAGGATAATCTAGTGGTTAGTATTGCTCAATAATTCTGGATTCCAATCCTGGGTAAGGTGCAGACTTTCTTGGAGTTTAAACCTTATTCCTATTCCTCAGTTCTCTAGACTCTCCATTTTTCTTCATATCACTAATGATATGCATCTTAATTTAGCATTAATAAAACTGGCTTCAGGTCAGTGAGTGTGCACTGTGATGGACCAATTCTCAGTCTGAGGATGCACCAAATGTTAACAGAATACGCACCAGCACTCCAAATTAACAGGATAAGCAGTTAAAAGACAGGCATGGGTGAATGGATGTCTTCAGTATAGTATTAAATAATCTCAAAAGCAAAAAAATAGGCAAAAATTAATTCTCTACTGAAATACACTTGCTGAAGTCTAAAAAGATGAAATATCATAGTTTTTATTATATATATATATATATATATATATATATATATATATATATATATATATATATATATATATATATATATACCTGTATATATACTGAATATATATATATATATATACAAACCGGATTCCAAAAAAGTTGGGACACTATACAAATCGTGAATAAAAACTGAATGCAATGATGTGGAGGTGCCAACTTCTAATATTTTATTCAGAATAGAACATAAATCACGGAACAAAAGTTTAAACTGAGAAAATGTATCATTTTAAGGGAAAAATATGTTGATTCAGAATTTCATGGTGTCAACAAATCCCAAAAAAGTTGGGACAAGGCCATTTTCACCACTGTGTGGCATCTCCCCTTCTTCTTACAACACTCAACAGACGTCTGGGGACCGAGGAGACCAGTTTCTCAAGTTTAGAAATAGGAATGCTCTCCCATTCTTGTCTAATACAGGCCTCTAACTGTTCAATGTCTTGGGCCTTCTTTGTCACACCTTCCTCTTTATGATGCGCCAAATGTTCTCTATAGGTGAAAGATCTGGACTGCAGACTGGCCATTTCAGTACCCGGATCCTTCTCCTACACAGCCATGATGTTGTGATTGATGCAGAATGTGGTCTGGCATTATCTTGTTGAAAAATGCAGGGTCTTCCCTGAAAGAGATGCGTCTGGATGGGAGCATATGTTGTTCTAGAACCTGAATATATTTTTCTGCATTGATGGTGCCTTTCCAGACATGCAAGCTGCCCATGCCACACGCACTCATGCAACCCCATACCATCAGAGATGCAGGCTTCTGAACTGAGCGTTGATAACAACTTGGGTTGTCCTTGTCCTCTTTGGTCCGGATGACATGGCGTCCCAGATTTCCAAAAGAACTTGAATCGTGACTCGCCTGACCACAGAACAGTCTTCCATTTTGCCACACTCCATTTTAAATGATCCCTGGCCCAGTGACAACGCCTGAGCTTGTGGATCTTGCTTAGAAATGGCTTCTTCTTTGCACTGTATAGTTTCAGCTGGAAACGGCGGATGGCACAGTGGATTGTGGTTTCTGGAAGTATTCCTGAGCCCATTCTGTGATTTCCTTTACAGTAGCATTCCTGTTTGTGGTGCAGTGTCGTTTAAGGGCCCGGAGATCACGGGCATCCAGTATGGTTTTACGGCCTTGACCCTTACGCACAGAGATTGTTCCAGATTCTCTGAATCTTCGGATGATGTTATGCACAGTTGATGATGATAGATGCAAAGTCTTTGCAATTTTTCGCTGGGTAACACCTTTCTGATATTGCTCCACTATCTTTCTGCAACATTGTGGGAATTGGTGATCCTCTACCCATCTTGGCTTCTGAGAGACACTGCCACTCTGAGAAGCTCTTTTTATACCCAATCATGTTGCCAATTGACCTAATTAGTGTTTATTGGTCTTCCAGCTCTTCGTTATGCTCAAATTTACTTTTTCCAGCCTCTTATTGCTACTTGTCCCAACTTTTTTGGGATTTGTTGACTCCGTAAAATTTTGAATCAACATATTTTTCCTTTAAAATGATACATTTACTCGGATTAAATGTTTGATCTGTCATCTATGTTCTATTACAAATAAAATATTGACATTTGCCATCTCCACATCATTGCATTCAGTTTTTATTCACAATTTGTTTAGTGTCTCAACTTTTTTGGAATCCGGTATATACAATATATATATAAACACATTTTTGGTGTGGAACTCTATAATTGTTGCTCAATCAACTCTCTTCAATGCTTGCATGGACTGGGTGTGGGGCATCTGTTGGTGATCTTGACTTTGCCAATGATGTCATGGAGTCAATAGAGGCTCTGACTGGAGCTCTCGAGAGACTGAGTGAGCACTCTGGGCTTGTGAATGTCCTGGATAAAAACCAAGATCTAGGCCTTTAATGACCTCTTAGACACAGCCATCAGCAGTGTGTCATTCTGTGGAGAGAGTGTCGACCTTGTCGAGAAGTTTAATTACCTTGGCAACAATATTCAAGTCTCTGGTGACTCTTCCTGTGAAGTCAGTTGACAGATTGGGAGAGCATGAGGGGTCATGAGGTCGCTGGAAAGGAGTGTGGGACTCTTCCGATATCTATGCAAAAGGACAAAGGTCTAAGTCTTTAGAGTCCTGGTGCTTCATGGTTGCTACATGGTTGCAAGCCATAGATGCTATCCAGTGACCTGAGACAAAGACTGGACTAATTCAGTGCTGTGTTTCTTTGGTAAATCCTTGAGTACTGCTGGTTTGACTTTGTGTCAAACGAGTAGTTGCTCATGGTGTCCCGAATGAGGCACATTACCTGCATTGTAAGGGAGCGTCAGTTACAGCACTACGGCCTTCCCCGAGAGTGATCTTCACAGGATCCTAATTATTAAGGACCCAGATGGCTGGACCAGGCCAAGGGGATACCCACGTAACAACTAGCTGCGGCAGATAGATGGTCATTTCTGGAGAGTGGGACTGGACAGCGTGTCTGCCTGGGGAGGTTGCCAAGCAGGATCTCATGCTGTTTCGTCATGTAGTAGATACCGCAACACGCTGTACCAGTGCATGCTCCACATCCTGATCTGGAACTTTATAACATTAAATTCTCATTGTTTTGGCTTATCCAATTCAGAGTCATGAGGTGCCAAGATGCAACTCCAGCAGCCTTGAGCACATGACAGGAGTCTGGGGGTTGTAACTCGGTTAGAGGTCTCACAGGTCTCATGGTGGCCTTCTTCACTTGTCTTCTTTTTGCTGGCTCACTCAGTTTTTTGTAGACGGCCCGCTCTAGGCAGTTTCACAGCTGTGCTCACTCAGTTTTTTGTAGACGGCCCGCTCTAGGTAGATTCACAGCTATTCTATACTTTTGCCATTTTCTAATGACTGATTTAACTGCCCTCCAAGGGATATTCAGCAACTTGAATAGTTTCATGTCTCCATTCCCTGATTTGTGCTTTTCAATCACCTTGTTATGAAGTTGCTTGGAGTGTTCTTTTGTCTTTATTGTGTAGGTTATATCACCATACTGACTCACCCACTACAATATGGATCATCCACATACAGTAAGTCAATTGAAAACATAGGTGACCTCCATGAACTGATTATGTGATTTCTAAAAACAGCTGGCTGCACCAGTGAGGTTTTAAGGAAGCCATACTAAGGAGGGTGAATACTTTTTATAGGTACTGTCAATATTAGATGAAATTACATGGTGGGGAGGTGTGCAGCTAGAAAAGTAGACACATCCATAATCAGGATATTGGCTTATATCTCTCTATTATAAAAATAAATCTTGAGATGAGACAAGACAAGACTATTTCCAAGATATGTTCTTCAAGTGCCACGAGACAAGAATATTGCCAAGAGATTTTAGCAAGTCCCACCCTCCTCTCAACCATTTACGGTTAACAGTCCATGCCCATGATCCTCTCACCTCTCATTCGTGTGAATGCTTTCTTCAACACAGTTCCTGCTCTTTCAGCTCTTATAAATTTTTACATTTTCCTCACTCTAAGTTCCCATGAAAAGACTTATTATGTCCAAATCATAATGAAGAATTTCATCCCGAAGGGTTATCAACAGAAGAAATGAGTACACGGGCAATCCTAGCACCTAGAAATGATGAAGTTAAACGAATTAATGCCAAAAATGTCAATCGGTTACATGGCAAATTGGTTAAATGTGAATTAATAAACTATGCTGAAACAGTTGGTGGTGACGTTGCGGAAGATGAAAACAACAACTTACAACAGTGGTTCTCAACCTGTGGGGCGCGCACCCTAGGTAACAAAAAGGGGGGCGTGAAGATGTGAAAAAAAGAAAACAAGAATCAAAATTATGAAAAAAACATCTGTTGAAACCCAAACAAATTAACTTAAACTACATTCTGATACTAGAACAATAAATATAGAGTTAGATAAATGTCGCTAAAAGTTAAGTAGGTATAATAAAATATGCATCTACGTTTCAAAAAAATGTTGGGGGGGGGGCGCATTTAAAACTGTCGCAAATACTTAAAGGTTGAGAAACACTGACTTACAATATCCCATAAAATATCTACAACCATTAACACCATTCGGTCTTCCACCAGCTGAATTACTGTTGAAAGAAGGATATATCGTAATGTTATTGTGTAATTTATGTCTGAGTGATGGGCAATGGAATAGGACAAGATTAGTTGTATTCAAAATTGGTTGAACAATTCTGACATGTAGAATTTTAACAGGCGACAAGAAAGGTAATGTAGTACATCTTCAGGGGATAACATTAGACACCAAAGGAGATCTTGATATGCCGTTCGTATAAAACGTTTACAGTTTCCTGTTAGAACAGCTTTTGCTATGACATTTAACAAATTACAGGGACAAACATTCAAAAAAGTCATTTTATTTACTAGAGAGAAAGAAACAATATTCACTCACGGGCAGTTATATGTTGCTTTGTCACGATGTAACTCCAAACACGGAATCAAAATCCAAAGTGATATTGATAAAAAGTTCATTCCAAATTTTTACTGAAGTTCTACAGTAAAAGTGTAAGTTTAAAAAGTATTTACATTTTAATCTCAAAGCCAAATAGAAACAAAAATGTATAACGCAACGAATAATAATGCAACATGAAACATTATTTTTTTTCAATTTATTACATTTTATTATTTTTTATTAAGGCTATATACACGCTGAAATGTAAAACAATAAGGTCAATTATGCATATGTAACAATTCCCATGAAAATAACAATCTGTTTAAATTGTACATCCACTTCCCCATATGGGAGAGGCACAGCCACAAAGTGGCTAGAGCGTAGCACCCGCACGGGAGTTGGCAAGCAAAGCGAGCAGGGGGCAGAGCCCCCTAGTAGTACATGGGAGCACAGTGGTGCAGTAGATAGATAGATAGATAGATAGATAGATAGATAGATAGATAGATAGATAGATAGATAGATAGATAGATAGATAGATACTTTATTAATCCCAAGGGGAAATTCACATAATCCAGCAGTGGTATATTGATACAAAAAACAATATTAAATTAAAGAGTAATAAAAATGCATGTAAAAGCAGACAATAACATTGAGTAATGTTAGCATTTACTCCCCCGGGTGGAATTGAAAAGTCTCATAGTGTGGGGGAGGAACGATCTCCTCAGTCTGTCAGTGGAGCAGGATGGTGACAGCAGTCTGTCACTGAAGCTGCTCCTCTGTCTGGAGATGATCCTGTTCAGTGGATGCAGTGGATTCTTCATGATTGACAGGAGTTTGCTTAATGCCCATCGCTCTGCTACAGATGTTAAACTGTCCAGCTTTATTCCTACAAAAGAGCCTGCCTTCTTAACAAGTTTGTCCAGGCGTGAGACGTCCTTCTTCCTTATGCTGCCTCCCCAGCCACCCACCGCGTAGAAGAGGGCACTCGCCACAACCGTCTGGTAGAACATCTGCAGCATCTTATTGCAGATGTTGAAGGGCACCAACCTTCTAAGAAAGTATAATCGGCTCTGACCTTTCTTACACAGAGCATCAGTATTGGCAGTCCAGTCCAATTTGTCATCCAGCTGCACTCCCAGGTATTTATAGGTCTGTACCCTCTGCACACAGTCTCCTCAGATGATCACATGGTCCATGAGGGGCCTGGGCCTCCTAAAATCCACCACCAGTTCCTTGGTCTTGCTGGTGTTCAGGTGTAAGTGGTTTGAGTCACACCATTTAACAAAGTGTTTGATTAGCTTCCTATACTCCTCCTCCTGCCCACTGCCCACAATAGCTCTGCAGTCTCACAGTAAGGAGGCCAGGTTTCAAATCCCGGGTTCTCCCACAGTCCAAAGACATGCAGGTTAGGTGGACTGATGCTGCTAAAATAGATTGTGTGTATATGTGTGAGTGTGCTCAACCTGAGACAGACTGGCACCCCATCCAGGTATTGTTCCTGCCTTGTGCCCTATGCTGGCTGACATAGACACCAGCACCTCACAACCCCACTCAAGATTAAGCAGCTTAGAAAAAGGTTTGGTATCTTCTTACATTCTTTCTTATCACGGTGCAGGAGAGTGGCACCATGTTGGTTGGACATGCAAGGAAGAATTTCACTGTAAACATGACAATCCAACGACTACTACTGCCTCTGCCATTGCATTAAGTACAAATCAAGACAGGTCAAGGTTAAGATGTTTAATCCCCTTGAGAAACAACATCAGGAATAATTTGTGCAGTTTTTATGACTACATTAGAAAAAGGGCATATCAGAAATTGACCAGAAAAGGGTAATTGCAGGCCTCTGAGTTTTGGGAAATGAGGAAAGATTGAAGAATCTGTCTTTTTAGTTTAAACAAATGAAGATTAAGAGTTAATGTGGTCAAAGTGTCAATGATGGGAGTAAGTAAGGTACTGGCACCCATCCCAGTTTAGTAAAGGCGTGTGCCAGATATATCCAGGATAGACACTGGGCCTGCAACCTTGAATTGGATGAAATGGGGCTTGAAGAAAGCACTTTAAAATTGCTAAGAACACACATGACAGGAAGCTAGCTAAAACGTTACAAAAATCAGAGTGCATCTGTGACTTTAAGGATCCTCTAGATCTCAGCATTAGTTTGGACATGTTAGGTCAATATGAAGAAAAGATGGACCGATTTGCCTGGCCTTGTCAGAATTCTTCTTGTGCACTCAAAGAAAAACAGCAGATTCCCAGTATTCCCAGCACAGAAGACAGCTCACCTGGGAGGTGAACCTGAGCTCCCCCAGCTATAATGCATTAAAATGTTTCTTAAATTCCAACAGCACATATGTGACAAAAAGAGTTCAATAAATCCCCAAAAATATCAGTTTTTAATGGTATTAAGTACAGTTGACAAGCAGAGACATGTCGGTCATATAATTTGCAGCACAGAGACATGCAGGCTTATTACAAATATTACTGTCTAAA
Source organism: Polypterus senegalus (assembly GCF_016835505.1). NCBI lineage: Eukaryota > Metazoa > Chordata > Cladistia > Polypteriformes > Polypteridae > Polypterus > Polypterus senegalus. The sequence goes on along the minus strand of NC_053170.1, from coordinate 32,929,288 downwards.
TGTAAATGTCTTACAGAAATTTTAAAGTATCATGTAAAAAGCTTTGAAATTCAGTAAGCAGGGGGCTAATTGACTGCCTTTATATAAATCTATTTTGCTTTCCAAGCATGTACAATAATTTTGGACATATTCAATTTTAAATAAAACATTTACATGTTTTCTCTTGTTTTAATAAAATTGACTGAAAGGCCCAGTCTGCGTTGTCTTTACTTTCTATCCTAACTCAACAAATGGGCCTTGTCAGAATATGTTAAATCCTCCAAGACTATACTGCTGAGTTTCCTCAATAATTTAGCTCTTGATTTTTACATAACACATTAAACAATAATATCACTGTGGCAGATATTGTCACCTCACTGGGCCCGATCATTGAGTCCCATGGCTTTTCTTATTGGTGCTATGCGGATGATATGCAGCTGTAACCTGTCACTCCCTCCGGGGGACCACACAGCATCAAGCTTGAATCTCTACATGTCTCGCTGATATTGCACCTGGATGAAGGAACACCATCTCTCTGTCTCAATCTGGCAAAGACAGACCTCCTTCTTATCTCAGCTCATCTGTCTGTTCCACACCCCATCTCTGCTCAGCTCAGCTCATTATCTCTAATAACCGCCACGTTGGTATGCAACCTTGGGCTGGTGATCGATGACCAGCTACCTTCAGGGACTCTGTTCCGATGGTCTCTCAGTCTTGAAAGTCCTTTATATTGCCTGTTTGTTTTTTTTTTCTGCAGAAGAATGTGGACAGCACAAGTGGAAACATCTGTCTGCTGCAGAATTTCTGCTTGGAAGAGACCTTGATGAGGGAGAATGACCTCCTTATGTCTTGTTGCTAGGTTTACTTTTGCCATGGGGTAAGATCTGAGCAGGGGAAAAGGTGCAATATACTGTAAATAAAATATATTATTACTAGTAACGGCGCACTGCACGATAACATTCAATGAATACACGACTTGAGCATTCATAGTTTTCATACTCTTTCATTGTACGTTTAGCATTCGTTTGCTCAGAGGTTGATGCGCTTTCTGCTTCCTGAGCAGCTCTTCCTTTCTCCACCTTAGCAGCCCGCTTCTTCTCTTCTTCTGTTGGCATCTTTTCACGTTAAAACTGATTAAGTCAGTGTTTCTGTTGAAATTACTTAGTACGTTTTCTTTAATTTTTCACTTAAGCTGGCACTTAAGTCTTCAATCTACCTCAAGAATGATTTAAGATATGAAGAGGTAGGGGAAGTGATGGTGAAGGTGGTAGGGTTGAGAACAGCACATACACATGCGCCACACAGCTGCCCTGCTGGCCGCAGCCAAGAGTTGATTCTACAATAAAATAAAATAAAAATAAAAAGAGAAATAACCTTAGAGGTCAATCATCTCCCCGACATCAGATAGTAGACGTCACATAGTATACATGTACCAAATTTCAGATCAATAGTTCAAATGGTTTGCGAACTACGGGTGATTTAAAACCTGGACGGGTGATTTAAAACCTGGACAGACAAACGAACAGCCACGGTAGTGTATTATATAAGAAGATTATTATTGTTATTATTACTAGCTGAAATACCAGGCGGAAAATAAAGGTTTTTTTTAAATTGTTTGAGAAAAATAAAATTGATAAAAACACAATTTGACAGATTCATTTTTGTTTTGTGGTGTAGTAAGTTTTTACATGTAGAATTTTTGACTACGAAAAAAAAAGTCTAAAGTGCCTAAGACTTTTACGCAGAACTTTGTCTTAGGATAACTGCAGATTGATTGTCCTGGGTGAGTGTGAATGTGAGTGTGTGGACTTTATCTAAAGTTGGCTCCTACCTTTCATACTAGACAGCTGCCCCCGTACGACCCTTAACTGCAGTATTTAACAATGATACAGTATAGGACACTGTGTGACCATGAGCAAGTCACTTGACCTGCCTATGCTCCAATTGGAAAACCAAACCAATTGTAACCAGCTGTATCATAAATGCTGTAAGTCGCCTTAGATAAAGGTGTCAAATATGTAAATGTAATGTAACGTGTTATATATGTAATATGTTATGTAGTTAATAACTTAGGTGTGACTGTAACCAGTCACCTTCCAGTTACACAGCCTAATTAAGTTTGCTAAAGATGTCAAAGTGAAGCTCTTGATATCTGCATTTGAGAATAATTCTAGAGTCACTGAGTGCAGTTGTGTTCACTACAGAACATACTCATAGTCACACTCTCACACATACATACATACATACATACACACACACACACACACACACACACACACACGCCAGCAAACATTACTGGGAAAAATGTTCAGACACAGATTAGAATTGTGTGGTACACTGGTACTAAAACAGTACCGAACAACCACATTTTTAAAACTATGCTATACGAGTATTATGCTAAACTCTGAATCTAACCTAGAAAAGTAAAGTGCTTCTTTTTAAACTGTACCTGGCAGTACTTCTGGTGCAACAAGATTGCCAAATACAGGCCAGAACCTCTCCCTAATAGGAAGCTCCCCCTAATGGCAACCATGGACCCTAACAGGGCTGCCCACCAGAACTACAAATCCCATGCAGCCCTGCAGGAGTCTAAATGGGGCCATACTAGAGAGATGTTGCCACCCAGCATACTGGAATACTACTTAGCTTTTTGAGGCAGTCTTCCTCTGTCATTCCACTTTAATGGCCTCCTGACTTGGAAAAACAACATTAACCATCCTGGCCAGATTACAGGCGAGATACACAAACAACCTAATCAGTCATGATAAATTTGGCATAATTTCTGTCAGCTGGACTGTTGTCATCAATGCACCCTTACATATCTCCCAATTAGTATCCTCAATATGTGCCAGATCGCCTTCATTGATGCACCATTAGACTTTACCAATATCAGCATCACCATTATCTGTTGGATTGTCATCATTAATAAACCATTAATTCCCCCAATTTGCATCACCACTATCTACTGGATCATATTTATCAATGCCCCATTATATTTTTCCCCCATTAAGCCACTATTTGTTGGACTCTAATCATTGATGGCCTATTATACATTCCCTTAATTTGTATCACCACCATCTACTGGATTGTTGTCATCGATGCCCCATTACACTTCCCCCCAATTTGCATCACCACTATCTACTGGATTGTTGTCACTGATGCCTCACTACACTTTCTCCCAATTAGTATCACTACGGTCTGTTGGATTGTCATCATTTATGTACTACTACAAAAATACCCGTGCTTCGCAGCTTTGAAGTAGTGTGTTAAAGAAGTAATGAAAAAGAAAAGGAAACATTTTAAAAATAATGTAACATGATTGTCAATGTAATTGTTTTGTCACTGTTATGAGTGTTGCTGTCATATACAGTATATATATATATATACACTCACCTAAAGGATTATTAGGAACACCATACTAATACGCTGTTTGACCCCCTTTCGCCTTCAGAACTGCCTTAATTCTACGTAGCATTGATTCAACAAGGTGCTGAAAGCATTCTTTAGAAATGTTGGCCCATATTGATAGGATAGCATCTTGCAGTTGATGGAGATTTGTGTGATGCCTATCCAGGGCACGAAGCTCCCGTTCCACCACATCCCAAAGATGCTCTATTGGGTTGACATCTGGTGACTGTGGGGGCCATTTTAGTACAGTGAACTCATTGTCATGTTCAAGAAACCAATTTGAAATGATTCGAGCTTTGTGACATGGTGCATTATCCTGCTGGAAGTAGCCATCAGAGGATGGGTACATGGTGGTCATGAAGGGATGGACATGGTCAGAAACAATGCTCAGGTACCCCGTGGCATTTAAACGATGCCCAATTGGCACTAAGGGACCTAAAGTGTACCAAGAAAACATCCCCCACACCATTACACCACCATCACCAGCCTGCACAGTGGTAACAAGGCATGATGGATCCATGTTCTCATTCTGTTTACGCCAAATTCTGACTCTACCATTTGAATGTCTCAACAGAAATCGAGACTCATCAGACCAGGCAACATTTTTCCAGTCTTCAACTGTCCAATTTTGGTGAGCTCGTGCAAATTGTAGCATCTTTTTCCTATTTGTAGTGGAGATGACTGGTACCCGGTGGGGTCTTCTGCTGTTGTAGCCCATCCGCCTCAAGGTTGTGTGTGTTGTGGCTTCACAAATGCTTTGCTGCATACCTCGGTTGTAACGAGTGGTTATTTCAGTCAAAGTTGCTCTTCTATCAGCATGAATCAGTCGGCCCATTCTCCTCTGACCTCTAGCATCAACAAGGCATTTTCGCCCACAGGACTGCTGCATACTGGATGTTTTTCCCTTTTCACACCATTCTTTGTAAACCCTAGAAATGGTTGTGCGTGGAAATCCCAGTTACTGAGCAGATTGTGAAATACTCAGACCGGCCCGTCTGGCACCAACAACCATGCCACGCTCAAAATTGCTTAAATCGCCTTTCTTTCCCATTCTGACATTCAGTTTGGAGTTCAGGAGATTGTCTTGACCAGGACCACACCCCTAAATGCATTGAAGCAACTGCCATGTGATTGGTTGATTAGATAATTGCATTAATGAGAAATTGAACAGGTGTTCCTAATAATCCTTTAGGTGAGTGTATATATATATACACACACAAACACACACATACATATAAACATATATATACATATACATATATATACTTATCTACATATACACATATCTAAATATACACATATATACATATATATATATCTACATATATATACTGTACATATATATACACATATCAACACATATATACATATATATATACATATCTACATATATATATATACACATATATATATACATACATATATACTGTATATACATATCTACATACATATATATATATATATATATAGCCTACTGTATATAGCAAAATCCCAGCGCTTCACAGCGACGAAGAACTGCTTTTAAATTTTTATTAAGAAGAAAAGAAAACCTTTTTAAACTGAGGGAAAATATACCAATAACTATCTATTAAGGATCTCTTTGTATACCACGTTGTCAGTTCAGCACTCAGGTTGTAATATGACCAAGCTGTGCGAGCTCACTCTTGAGAATGCAACATATACTTGTCCAGGAGAAAAGCAATCTTGCCTTAAATCAATGGCAACCTTTTGTAGGATCTGTCCCTGAGACTTATTAATTGTTATCGCAAAGCAGAGCCTTACTGGAAATTGGAGGCATTTGAATTGAAATGGGAGATCAGAGGGTATAATGGTGATGCAAGGAATACATTCAGAGTGTGGTGCTCTGCTGTTTTTTTGTGTAGCTGCCTTCACACAGCCTCTTCGCTGCGTTATAAACGAACGCCATATAAGGCCGTCCTTTCTCCTTGCTTCGCGGTTCTGTACTGTTTTATTGTTCGTTTATTACGATTGTTATAGTTATTGTGTAGCTATTTGAGACTTACTTTACTGTTCAGGTACCCATTTCCTGTATTTAATCTGCGGCCTCCCCGCTATTTTTTGTTTGTTTATTACGATTATAGATATTTATTGATTCCCATCTTCAGTTGACTGCCTGCTCATATAAGGCGCTCTGCTGTTTTTTTGTGAGGCAGCCTTTACACAGCTTCTCCGCTGTTTTATAAATGAACGACATATAAGGCCATCCTTTTACCTTGCTTCGCTAAGGAAGCAGCCTTTTTATTTAATCCACAGGTTCTCCGCTGTTTTATTGTTTGTTTATTACGATTGTTATAGCTCTCTTTGTATAGCACGTTGTCAGTTCAGCACTCCGGTTGTAATATGATGAAGCTGCGCAACCTCACTCTTGAGAATGCAACGTATAGTTGTCCAGGAGAAAAGCAATCTAGCTTCAAATCAATGGCAACCTTTTGTAGGGTCTGTCCCTGAGACTTATCACTTGTCATCGCAAAGCAGAGACTTACTGGAAATTGGAGGCATTTGAGTTGAAATGGGAGATCAGAGGGTATAACGGGGATGCAAGGAATACATTGAGTGTGGAGAAACTCTAGAGACAGCGTGTGTATTAACTTGTGGATTTTTCTGTGAGTATTTGGTGGCAGCGTGACGAAGTTGCTTCCGCAAGATCGCGTTAGCTGTGGAGCTCAGCTCGGAGCATATTCGTTTCCTACCTTGTCAATTGTGTAATGCGTTTTTTGAACAGGTTTGATTCATGGAAGTGAGCACTCGTACTGCGTTCAGTCAGTTCACGTGAGCTGCTCTATTGTGTGATGTTGCGATGTCCACGGCTTTATTTAATGTTACCTAAGACCCGGCACTTAAAAGTTTCTCGCTACAGCAACTTTAACTCCGTTACAAAGTGATCCAAAGTCTCGTTTATACCTCGTGTCTTCTCATTAAACTTCTATCTCGCGAATAAAGTATTTGTCGATGGCATGACAAACAGCAGCGGGAGCGTGTCTATAAACTAAATTTAAACTTACGGTTTACACCATGCTTTGTTTCTGCAGTAGCTTCACTTATGAATATGCTTGTATGCATTTTTTTCTTCAGCGCTCTTTGGAGCTCTTCCTTGTTCTCTACGTACTGCGTTCACAGTCAGTTGACGTGATTAAGTGGGAGGCGTGATAATGTGACATGCAACTCCGCCTCCCACGGCCATCGAGCTGCAGTCTATTACAGTATATGGATAAAAATAGGTTTTAGTTATGACCATTACACGTAGAATTTCAAAATGAAACCTTGTAAGTAAGCTGTAAGGAATGACCCTGCCAAATTTCATCCTTCTACCTACACGGGAAGTTGGAGAATTAGTGATGAGTGAGTCAGTCAGTCAGTCAGTGAGGGCTTTGCCTTTTATTAGTATAGATTATACTATCCCGACTTTGTGATAACATTGTAACTGAGACATGGGCTTGAGACTTTGAGTTCTGCATAGTTCTTCAAAACATACAACATCTGAGATTTTTCTCAGCCTTCCCACTCATATCAAAGTTACATTTAAGCTAATGAAGAACTTCTTGAGGCTGGGGGACTGGTGGGTGTAAGGCCACCACTGCTCCTTATCAGACATGACATTAGACACATATTTGTTACACAATTTTAGCTCATTTAAGTTTACCATGCAAATTGATGTAAAACATGTAGACAGATGGCTGAATATCAATGGTAATTAAGCACATACAATTGATTAGGAGATAACAATCCATTTTCCTTTGTCTTTTTTTCCAGCCAGTTTTGGTATCTCATTATTGTATTTTGAAAACACAGATTCTTCCTAAAGCATTTTAGAGGGCTGGGAGAGGAGACCTAAAAATAGAAAAGCTGCCATTTGTAAAGCAGGGCTGTCTGCAGAGCTGTGTGTGTGCGTGTGTGTGTGTGTGTGTGCGAGACACTGCACCCTGCTGAAGGAAACAACAGTTTTTACAGAATGTAATTACCCAGAACCCTCTGATGCACAGGGCTGCACCTGCTGCTGTCACCAGACTAGTCTGTCACCATGGCAACAGCAGAAAAGGAAGACGGGGAGCTCAAGAAGAGAAATATCTGAATTAACAAGTGCTTATACTCGAGGAGACAAATGCTTCCTTTCTCTGTTTCTTTCTTGTTGACTGAATTTTACTAAACCATCCAAGGAGTGTAACCTTGCAAGTGTAAGTAAGTAAGTAAGTGTAAGGGGATGGGGTGGCAAGAGTGCACCAACAAACCTTTGAAGTTACATCATTAGGAGACTTGTGTCTCCTGGTAGAGTCTCTTCTACCAAACAGGTAAGAGGTGAGGGTGTCAGAATAAAACAACGATCCTTAGACAGATATCCATTATTAATTTGCAAAACCTGGAAAGAAAGTCACCCTGGATTCTGAAAGCCAAGATGCACCCATAAATCATGGTCTGGAGGTGGTGTTTGCTGTCAAGTGCCTCGTGGCTGGGCTACATTCTGAGCTCATTCTAATATTACGCATTACAAATGCCACCCACAATGCTGGCCAGATGGAACACTAAGTAGATGGAAAACATAAGGAAGATGAATTGTACTGGCTAAGATGTAAATACCCAGGAGAGGCCCTGGCACACGCTAGTGGGATCATACTTTTGGGATGGTCTGTGAATACATTGTGTAGTATAAATAGGTGGACATGTATAAATGGAATTGTTGGAGTGTAAATAACACATACACAGACATCTAAGTAGTGTCATAAAACTTTTATGATGTAATACATGCCCTAACCTTTTATCAAAATTCATAATAATAGTACTGCAGATATTCCATTCAATAGAAAATTACAACAATTGTGATGAGAACAATACATTCAGCCCAATAAGCTAGTCCATCCTATTCACCTCGATTGACCAACATAACATTGAGTCCCACTCTCCATCACACTACTTGGTAATTTATTCTATATGCTTGTGCTTCTTTGGCTGAACAAAAGCTTTTTAGCATTTGTGTGAAATTTGCCTTGACAAGATTCCAGCTGGTGTTCCTGTGTTTTTATTGCTGAATTAATTTTAAAGAAACAATTAGGACCCACTGCATGAATTCCTTTCATAATATTAAACACTTCAATTACGTCCCCTCTTAATGTGCTTTTTCTTAAACTGAAAAGGCTCAGCTCCTTCAGCCTCTCTTCATGCAGTAGCTCATACCCCTTACTCCTGGAATGAGCCAAGCCGCTCTCCTCTAGACTTTCTCTGGTGCTGCTATGTCTTTATTTTGCAATATGGAGACCAAAACTGAACACAGTACTCCAGGTGAAGACTCACTGGTGCGTTATATGACTTAAGCCCAACCTTCCCTGACTTGTACTCCACAGAGTGTGATATATCACCTAACATTCCGTTAACCTGCTTGATTACTCCTGTACTCTGTCTGGATGTAGATAAAGATGAGTCCAATACAACTCTCAGGTCCTTCTCATAAGTAGTACTTTCAAGTTTGAGACCTCCCATTGTGTATTCAAATGTAGCATTTTTACTTCTTAATTGTAACACTACATTTACTTACATTAAATTTTACCTGTCACAAGACTGCCCAAGCCTGTATGCTGTCCAAGTGCCTCTGTGACAATGTAGCTAATTCTGCTTTATCTGCCCTTCCATCTTGGTTGGCATCGTCTACAAACTTAACCAACTTATTGATTACATTCCTGTCCTGATTGCTTATGACTATTGGAACAAACTCGGTTCAGGGTTATTGGGAGCAGCATGAGGCACAAGGCAGGAATTAACCGTGGGTAGGACACCAGACCACCACATAACATTCACATCTGCTTTTGCACACACCCGACACATTCAGACTCAAGAGCTAACTGAAGCTGCATGTTGCTGGCATGTTGAAGAAAAGTCCACTTGAATGGGATGAGAATGTGCAAACTCCACAAAACAGGAATGGGGGCTCGGGAGTAGTGAGTAAGAAGAGCTAACCCTTGCGCCAATATTGCAGTGTGTGTTTAATTTTCAGAGGAACAGAATTTGAAAAAAAAAGTGCAGCACGGTGGTGCAGTGGTAGCGGTAAGGAGACCTGGGTTTGCTTCCTGAGTCCTCCCTGTGTGGAGTTTGCATGTTTTCCGGGTACGCCGGTTTCTTCCCACAGTCCAAAGACATGCAGGTTAGGTGCATTGGCAATCCTAAATTGTCCTTGGTGTGTGTGTGTGTGTGCATGTGTGCCCTGCAGTGGGCTGGCACCCTGCCCATGGATTTGTTCCTGCCTTGCACCCTGTGTTGGCTGGGATTGGCTCAAGCAGACCCCTGTGACTCTGTGTTAGGATATAGCGGGTTGGAAAATGACTGACTGACTGACTGACGAAATCGTATTATCTGGACTTATCTTGGCACAACATGTTTGTGCAGCGGTTATCACTGCTCCCTCACAGCTCTAAAAGGTCAGCGTTTGACTCTCAGTCATCCTCCTGGTTTGTTCTAAATTTGCCCATTCCCTTAAATTTAAAATGAACTTTTACTTGGCACTCCAATTTACTTTCATGTTTCACAAATCTTAGGCTATATCTTGGCTCTGATTTGATTGAATATGAGAGGAATAGAGTGTGAGTGTGTGTGTACAGTATGTGGTTGTGCTCATGTTAAGAAGCAGAGGCATTTTTGGCAAGAAAATTCTGGTGGGGCTACATGGACCTGTGAGAGAGATGCTGTCTATCCTGAGAAGCCATGCAGAGGAGGAGTGAATAAGTGAGACAGAGACAGACAGAGAGAGAGGCTCAAGCACTTAAAGAGCAGCACTTACGAGACTCACTCCTCTACTTAAGACCACCAGCTTGAAAGCATGGCCACTGGTAATCTTAGGAATTCCCCTGGCTTGGATCAGAGTGTGGAAGTAAGTGCAGATGGTGTTGTCTCTGACCACAAGTGAATGTTGTGAGTTGGAGGCAGCAGAAAAAGATCATTGGAGCCACAGGGAAGGGGCAAAGGAAGATTAGAGCAGTGGGCAGCTGAAGAAGGTCTCCAGCAGAATTTAAAAGAGGAATGAGGGAGAGACATTGTGCTTCATAATGTACCAAGCTATCAGCATCTGTGATGCATTAGTTAAATGGCATAAAAAAATCACACACAATAAGGATCAATCAACACATTGTCATAAAGTACACTACATCAATATGAAATACAACACCAAAAGCTGAAACATAAATACATTTTTTCTTAATTTTTCATTTAGTTAAATGGGCAAAGTGGTAAAATATACTGAAAGGGGAACTGTATATGACAAGTATTTTAAAACCTCTTTTGATATTCTTGTTTTTTGCATTAGGTGTGAAGACAATATCACCCCTCCCAGGGCAGTTCGTGGCCATGACAAAAATGTGGTCTCCCTATGACCATCCTATCCTAAAACCCTAAAAACTTAATGTTAATTTGGGTTTTTCATAATTGCAGTTTAGGTCTACTTCTAATAAATTGTATATGCATTTGAATATCGTATTTTAAATGGATTTGCAACTATTACTAAACTCTGCTTTTCTCTACTTTCTTTCCCAGTTTTTAAAATGCCATCAGCACCATCTGATCAAAGACCCATGCAGCGGATACCCCAACTATCCAGGCGGCACAGTGGTGCAGTAGTTGACCAGGGTGTGCATCCCGGATCCTCCCTGCGTGGAGTTTGCATGTTCTCCCGGTGTCTGCGTGTGTTTCCTCTCATAGTCCAAAGGCATGCAGGTTAGGTGGATTGGCAACATTAACTTGGCCTTGGTGTGTGCTTGGTGTGTGTGTGTGTTTGCCGTGTAATGGACTGGCTCCCTGTCTAGGGTTTTGTTCCTACCTTGTGCCCTATGCTAGCTGGGATAGCTTTGGCACATACCTACTGTACGTTTCAGTTCAGGACAAAGCGGATTACAGCCACTGATTTGAATCTCCTAGGATGAAGCTTAAAAAGAAATAAGGAAGTACTGAAGTACGTTAACATTAGGTAGAAGGTGGTCTTTTGACCTTGTAACTCCTGCAGATTCTGTTATTTTCTATGTATTTGTTCTGACAATCCAACCATACAACAGGCATCAGATTTACCTGTAGACACATAAAAAAAGTAATCTACATATAAGGACTTTACTTTTTCTCTTATTTGTACATTTGTCCTATGGAAGTGCATATTGATTAATTCTTATCTGCTATTATTGGCTTGCAATTTATTCAATCTTATTTTTATCTGTTGTTCTTATAAGAATTACTAATGTACACTTAGAAATCTCTTCAGTGTTTTGTTTTTTTTTTCCGCTGCCTTTTGACTCACCAGTATGAGGAAACCCCCACCTATGATATACCAGTTGACTCGATCCAAGACGTAAAGCTTTTTGGAGCTTTCCCCTATTTTTGGCACTCTGTCCCCATTTATAGGACATTTTTGGGCCATATTTTGTGCAGAAAATTACACCCTTATGATAAACAGTAAACTAATAGGTGTCTTCACCAGAAATGATCAGAAGGACTTGAAGACGTGCATGGGATATAAGCAGTCACATTTCACAAATGGCACGTGGAGTGTTGTTTGATGCTCTTTCGTGGTTGATGATCCCAAATATGACAATAATCTTGACATCTGATTATTTACCACTACTCCTAGCCCTCTAAGAGCCACTGTCAGAAGGGTAAGGATGACAAATTTCAGACTGAAGCATGTGTGGTATCGTTTTAGATTATTTCAAGGTCTGTGATTACTAATATGTTGTTATTTTTGATTTTTAAACCTTTACTAAGGTGCTAGCCCTCTATGGACGTCTATCAGAGACTGAAAATGTCAAATTTCTATTACAAATGAGAATATTTAGACTTTAAACAGATAAATTGAAGCACAAATTTTAATATTTCAAACCTTGTTTATTACAGTATGTACTTCTACCTCATGAAGTAAATCATTACATCTCTTATAAACGTCCTTTGTTTAATTTTTTTTTTTTTTAATTGTTTCTTTGACATCTTGTACAGCATTTTGACTTACATTCCCTGTATATAAATATGTTGAGGAAATAAATGGTGTTGCTGTTGTGTGTTTGGTTTAATAATCTTTTTGTTGACGATCTGGAGTGCTCTTTTCTGGGTCTGAGTGGCACACAGAGGTGCCCTCATTTCAATACATATTCATGTTAGGCCCCGTTGTTGTGGCTTTTACAAATTTGACAGACTAAACAAGTGGCCCGTCCTTTGTTTTAAACCCAATCATTGCTTCATAATGGTGAATGGAAACTGAATTTCATTCCGAGTTAGCATGATGACCATAAATTCATGCAGCATCCCCTCATCAGCCTCACCCCCATTCCCTCCAGCATATTTTCATTTAATATACTGTTAATGTAATTTCTTAACATAATAAATGTAGAAATGATCTAATCTTCATACAGCTTAGCTGTTTGGACAATGAATGGATCCTGAAGCCAAACACTAAACTGAACAGAACAGACGTTGCTTTCTGCACATTAGCATGAGATTTGTTGCTTGAAGTAAATGTAGATAATCATGTGATGTGCTCACAATGTCTGTCATGTATACGAGGTGTGGCAGAAAAATAATGAGACTGATTTTTATTTACCAAAGTTTTTATTTTTTTCAAACATCAATGTTATCCCCTTCAAAGTAGTTCCTTGGGCAGCTACACACCGATGGAGACGTTGTTCCCACTGTTGGTAGCAGCGCTGGAAGTCTTCAACCGGTATGGTCTTCAGCATGTCCGTTACACTCTTTTGGATGTTTTCTAAAGTCCCGAAATGACGTCCTTTGAGGACATTTTTCAGTTTAGGAAAAAGGAAAAGTCACACGGACTGAGGTCAGGTGAATAAGGGGGCTGGGGAACCACAGGAATGCCTTTTGAGGTCAAAAATTCTGTTATGGAGAGGGCAGTTTTTCCATTTTGGCACAGACCTTTTGTGCAAATGTTCAGTCAAAATTTGATGAACGGTAAATCTGTTCAAATTTAATTGTTCTGATCTCACAAGAGTGTTCACACGTTCGATGTTTTCATTGGTTTTCGAAGTTGAAGGCCTCCCTGAAAAACATGAGCTCGGGATAAAGAATGTTCCCCATAGGCCTGTTTTAACTTTTCAAACGTCACACTTGCCGTTTTTAATGGCACAATGTTGCTCCAAATTCCGCTGTTCCATTTTGCGTGACGCACAACCAAAAACACAACTTCGCTAATAGCAGTCACAAAAATCACGTAGTTAACGGAAGGAGTTGAAACTCGCACTGAGCTATGGGAGGGTACTGATACACGTGCTTTATCAAGGACAACAGCGCAGCGTTGCCAGATCGCTTGCAGTGTTGCCAGTCTCATTACTTTTCTGCCACACCTCGTATTTTAATCTTCAGGATGCACATTTTGGTTTCATTTTGACTGTACCTGTATACCTCACTTGGTATATGCACCCTCATGGCACCCCTCCACCACTGAAATAATTCCAAAAGTCAGGTTCTTTTACAAAGAAAATTGACCCAGGGAGAGATGATCCTCGAGGGGGAACTCAAATGCTAAAGTGAAAACAATTAAAATGGTAACAGAATTACAGAATATATATTACCCTCCTCGACAATTACGTCACCGGCTGCCCATCTGTCTCCTGAGATGCTGGCCTCCTTCTAGTGTCTGTGAGCTTTTACTCCTAATTTTCTCCTGACTGCAGGACCAGTTAACACTCTTGTTTGATTCACAGTTCATCCCCTCAACTTACAAGAGGTTCAATGGCAACTCTGTCTTGTGAATAAGAACACTAAGCTAGAGCTCACTCAGACATACACTCTGGAGCCTTGAGTCCTCAGTAGTCTTTACTGAAGAACTGGAATAATTCATGCAAAATTGAATTTGTACCCAGGGCCGTCTCACCGGTATTATAGGCCCCTGGAAAATGCAGTGAACTGGGACCCCTGTTTTGATAGAATAACAGAAACACACATTGGCATAGAAACATCGTGAAGCCCTATGCTCCTGGCTAACCCCGGCCAGTGCCTATTGTGCCCATACGTTAAGATGGCTCTGTTTGCAGCTAAGCAATTCAAACAAAACTGATTACATAGCTAAACGATTTGCATAAAACTGAATTCTCAAAACAAAATTAGCAAAATGTGTTTATTACTTTCATTGAAATTCATGCCAGTCATACCAAGAAAGGTGTTTATTTCCTCTCTGGAATGTTTTTCATGCATTCATTCTGCATGTGCCTGCCTGTCATTGAGTATTTAAATGGAAAAAGTAAATGTCATCGGAAGTGTGCATATCCACAACTAGGATAAGAAGGGGGTTGGTAGGTAACACAGCGAGAGGCGTTTTTGGTAGAGATGACTTTTTGTGTACATACATTTTCCTGTGCAGAAACCACAGCAATGCACACAATGGTGTGTTTTCATGTGGAAAATATGCACCATGTCACATTTTTAAGAAACGTACTGCATGGTGATGTGAATAAGAGGCATAAACAGAGCTGACTTTACCAGTGTGATACGGACTCCATGTTTTAGAAAGCTGCAGAAAAGTGGGGCTTCTCAGTGAACACCTGGCCATGCTTTACTTTTCACCACATCATTCTTCTTTGCATGTCACATATTTTGCATAAAGGTTACAGTTCCTGTTGTGCCATGGTGAATGCAACACGCAAAAGTGGCCAGGGACCACAGTGGCATAGGGCCTACATCATACAGCAACTCACTGGTCCCTGAAAATGAAGTTCCTGCAGTGGGAAAATTCCTGTTATGTCAGAAAATAGCCTGGTGGGTCTTTGCTTTATTCTTGGATATAGAAAATGGATAGAAGAGTTTTTTTTTGTGAAGCCAATTCTTTCATTTATCATGTTATGTATGGAGACAACATCCAATGTGTCACCTAGGTTTTGCCTGATAGCTCTTGGAGAGGCTTTATTCTCCTACAACAACAAAATTGAATAATCAGGTTTGGAAGACAGACAAATGGATGCTAATCATTTGTAACTGCCAAATGCTTGGACCACAAGTGGACAGTCTTACATGTGCTCACCAGTCATAATGAAGTGTACGGAGTTAGAGAAACTGCTATTTTTTATCAGTCTCCTTGCCTAATAGCTACAGACCACTGGCACTTTTACCCCATATCATGAAGACCTTGGAGAGGCAGGTTCTGAACTACACGTTCCCTTGTGAAAAACCACCAGGACCCACCGACAAAGATTGGTGGGGAAGATGCAATTATCTGCAGTGTCTGCTCCACAAGGCTGGCAAACCTGACAGCACTGAGAGGATGGTGTTTTTTTTATGTATCCAGTGCCTTCAACAGTATCCAGCCATTCCTGTTATTATCCATTCATGGATATGTAGGTAGGTCATCCAAAGCCGCTGCTGTGCTTTGAAATAAATTATTTCCCGGTGGCATGACTTTCAAGATTTTGAAGCACTGTTGTTTTAAAGCAACCATTTGCCTGGCTGAAGTCATCAACCACAATCAGCAGGTCACCAGAGGCCCCATTCCGCCCCAAGGCAGTCCATTGACACCTGAGAGGGAGGGGAATGGAAAATTAAGCAGCAACAAATGTGATGCCATCTGAGAGTCTTTAAGGCACCAAAGCTCCAGTAGCTTTCGATCAGTGCCTGGGAACTGGATGAGCTGTCTACAAATACAGGTTGGGTCTTTTGCCTTGGGTGTCAAATCTAAAACCTGTTATATAGTCAACTCTTAATTGACAAGGACAATTTGGAAATGGAGTATTTGCACTGTGTATACAGTGGATTCAGAAAGTATTCAGACCCCTTCACTTTCTGCCTACTACAGTATATCGTGTCATAGATTTCATTTTAAATGGATATATTTGTTATTTTTCCCGTTAATACACATTCAATAACCCATAATGACAAAGTGAAAACATGTTTTCAGAAAGGCTTAAAAGATTATTAAAAACCATAAACTGATTCCACATAAGGAATCTCATTCTTATAAGTATTCAGGCCCTTTGCTGTGGCACTTCAAATCGTGGTCAGGTGCATCCTGTTTGCTTTAATTCTCTGCGACATGTTTCTAGAACTTGACTGGAGACCACCTACTGCAAACTGAATTTATAGGACACCACTTACAAAGGAACACACTTGTGTCTGTAAGGTTCCACAATCCACACTGTGTGCGAAAACAGAAACCAAACCATGAAATCCACGGAACTCTCCGTTCACCTCCGTGGTCAAATGATGGTGGGGCCTGCAAGCAGGTCCTTCAATTTGCAGGAAAAGCTTGGTGACTAGTTGTGATGGGTACAGCAATGTGCTATAGAAACCAACCAATCAACCATCAGGACAAGGGGATAAAACCATTTCTAGTTAGTGGCCTGAATAATTGTTAGATGGAAAAAATTTGGAACCACCGGGACGCTTTCCAGAGTTGGTCATTTGGTCAAACTAAGTGAAAGGGCAAGAAGGGCCTTGGACAGGAAGGCGATTAAGAACTCAATGGACACTCTAGCAGAGTTTAAAAAGTCCTCCTCTGAAATGGGAACTTTTCTGAAGGACGACCATCTTAGCAACACTCCGCCAATCGGGCATTTATGGTAGAGTGGCTAGATAGACGTCACTCTTGAGTGTCACCATTTAAAGGACTCTGAGTGCACGAGAGAAAAAGATGTTTAGTTTGGTGAGACTCTATGAGCAGCACTACGTCTGTTGAAGACCTGGCACTGCTCATCACCTGCCTAATGCCATCTGTGTGATGAAGCATGGTGGTGGCAATCGGTGGCAGGGACTGGGAGACGTGTCACAATTAAGGGAAGGATGAATGTAGGCAAATACAAAGACATCCTTATAGAAAACCTGCTCCAGAGTGTAGAAGACCTCAGACTGGGGTGATGGTTCACCTTTCAGCACAATAATGACCTGAAGCGTACAGTGAAGACAATGCTGGAGTGGCTTCAGGACAAGTCTCTGCCTGTCCTTGAGTGTCCCAGCCAAAGCCCAAACTTAAACCCCACAGAACCTGTGGAGAGACCTGAAGATGGCAGTGCATAGATGCTTCCCATCCAATGTAATGGAGGTTAAGAGGATCTGCCCAAAAGAATGGGAGAAGCAGGCTAAATCAAGGTGTGCAAAGCTTGTAGAGACTCACCCACATTCACTTTAAGCTGTAATTACTGCCAAAGCAGCTCTTACAAAGTACTGAATTAAGGGTCTGAATACTTAAATGAATTAGAGATTTCCATTTTTTGATTTTTATTAAATTTGCAAACCTTTCTGCAAATATATTTTCACTTTGTCATTGTAGGTTATTGAGTGTAGACTGATGGGAAAAAATGGCACATTTACCCAATTAAAATTAAATCTACAACACTATTAAGGTGTGCAGAAAGTTTAAATCCAATGTATACTGTGAATATGAAGGCCATGATCATCTGACTCAGGCCAGCAGGAGCGTTCTGAAAGAATCACAGGTAAGAGTTTTAGGAGAGGGGTCCACGTGTCGGTCTGCTTCCTTTCCAGGTCCAAAGCCATTGACTAGAAGACTACTGGGCCCAATTGAATCTGCAGAACTTCCTGTTGTGATTCTTACATTTTGTCTAACTACCATTTTAATCATTTTTGGCACAAATAAATTTATTTACCTGTTATTTTATAGGGCGGCACGGTGGCGCTGCTGCCTTGCAGTTAGGAGACCCGGGTTCGCTTCCCGGGTCCTCCCTGCGTGGAGTTTGCATGTTTTCCCCGTGTCTGCGTGGGTTTCCTCCGGGCGCTCCGGTTTCCTCCCACAATCCAAAGACATGCAGGTTAGGTGGATTGGCGATTCTAAATTGGCCCTAGTGTGTGCTTGGTGTGTGGGTGTGTTTGTGTGTGTCCTGCAGTGGGTTGGCACCCTGCCCAGGATTGGTTCCTGCCTTGTGCCCTGTGTTGGCTGGGATTGGCTCCAGCAGACCCCCGTGACCCTGTATTCGGATTCAGCGGGTTAGAAAATGGATGGATGGATGTTATTTTATAAAACTATGGTGTTGTACCATGTTAGTTATTATGGCTGTAATGAGAAGCCATGCAAAATGACACCTTTTATTGGCTAACTAAAAAGACTAAAAAATGCAAGCTTTTGAGGCAACTCTTCATTGCTTATTTAATGTAATTAGTAAAGTTTGTCGAATGAATTTATCTTTGAACTTGTTACAGTGCTCAGAGCCTGCACTCAGTAAACATTGCTATACAAAAATAAACTGAATGAAATGTAATCATTTATTTAATGTTGCTGCTATATCGGTGATGTGATCACCCCATCTTTTTGTGAGTGAATCTCTCATGGACGCTGCGATTGGATGCTCAGTTTTCATCGTCACGGCCATACAGTATTTGTGTATAGTAATACAATAACTTTAGTTGTTACTCTGTGCCAGAACACGTCAAGTCATCACGCATTAGGTTTATTAAAAGGCAGCACAGTATGCTTTGGATACTTCTGAAAGAACTTTGGTTACTTTTGGTTTGGGATATTGTTTGTTTTTGGCTTTGGACTTCCACTCCAGTTTTTTCACCTCTGACTATATCCTTCGATTTGTTTGTACGCCAGGTTGTGGGCCTCCTTATAAACGACTTGTTGCATGCTTCCTTACAATCTATTCATCTCTTGGTCGTTTCTGCTCTATTTCCAAATCTATACATTTTTAATCTGTAAAGCTGTAAACATGGCAGCTATTGAGATCATTTCCATATACCCACACACCTCATGGCTGGGGCTTTGACAATTGAGCGTCAAATGGCAGCGCTTGTGACAGAATTTACTTCTAAATTGGTAGCATGATGATTCAATCCTAATAAAAATAAAATTATACAGAAAAATAAAATGTGTGAAAAAATGATCAAAAATGGAGTCACAACACAGTTCATCTTCTGCCACATCATCCCTGATTTCTTCTCCACAGTCACAGCCCGTCTGTTATGACCCATGACTCATTCTTCAGTCATCATGCAGTTCTTTATCTTGCTATCCCCATGCTCTTCCATTTCTGTATTAAACAGAGATGTTTCAGTTCTCTTTGTTTTATTATCTTAATGCTCATACCATGGGCATCCTGCCATCCACAGCCCCCTTCCCCAAGGGACTTCCCATTTCTTTCCATTGGTACCCTAAAGCCACCAACATCTGCCATTTTCAGGAGTTTCTTCTACATAGCAGAGGTGTATGAAATGCTGTACAAAGAACAATTTTCAGATTTATTCACCATGGCCACAGGATTTGATTTTGAAGGGTTTGACATAAAGTAAAGATATTCACCCATTTATGAACCTGCTACTCTATTTTAGGTCACCAGGAGCTGCATGCACTCTTTCCCTGTAGCATCAGATGCAAGAATCGAAGAAGGCCTGGAAGGAGTGCCCGTCCATCACTGGTCACAAGGTAAATGCAGAGTGGGCTACCACCTAACAAACTTGTCTTTGGAATGTGGAAGGAGATAGGTGTGTACACGGAGAGAGCATTCAAACCTCACACAAACACTGAACCACATGGGATTTGAACTCTGTCAGTAAAAAAGCGGTCACCATATTTTTAGAAAAGGCTTCTGTCCATTCCACCTACCAAAGGGAGTTAACCACTGAGCCACCATGCCTCTCAATAATTGAGTGTAAAATAGTAAGTCAGTCATTATCCAACCCACAATAACCTAACACAGGGTCACGGGGGTCTGCTGGAGCCAATCCCAGCCAACACAGGGCGCAAAGCAGGAACAAATCCTGGGTAGGGCGCCAGCCCACCGCAGGGCACACACACACTTAACACACCAAGCACACACTAGGGACAATTTAGGATTGGCAATGCACCTAACCTGCATGTCTTTGGACTGTGGGAGGAAACCAGACTACCCGGAGGAAACTAAAGCAGACATGGGGAGAACATGCAAACTCCACGCAGGGAGGACCCAGGAAGGAAACCCAGGCCTCCTTACTGCGAGGCAGCAGCGCTACCACTGCGCCACCGTGCCGCCCCCAGTGTAAAATAGTTATAGTTCTAAATATGTTACTCATGTCTTACATTGTGCTGTATTTTTCTGTGCTACTGTGCAACCCGAGTGTAAAGTTATGTCTAAGGTTATTGGCATCAGTGTTCCTCTGCTGGCACTTCAGGGACTGATTGTCCAGCAAACACAGGGGGGAAACCCCCCTACATATTGAAAACCAGTGCCCCCTTCTTCATCACATACTCAAAGCCACTGATGTGCACCCTTCAGGTAAGGTCCTAAATCAGTCATTCTTCATGCCCCCATTTTCTATTCCCTTCATAGTATCCGTTTCAAGGATGATGGTTCCTTCAGATATAAAGAACTTTTTTTTTTTCATTGCTATATATTTCCATATAGTGCTTTTGTCTAAAAGCCATCACCTGCGTCACCTCCCTTGATTCATAGCCTGTCTGTTTTGGTTACATCTCAGCTCCAGCAGGTTGCTCACATATACCATTGATCAGAATTCAGGCCTTTGTGTGAGACCCCCCACATGCATTTCTTGCCTCCCATCACAAAGTGCCACCCGACAGAGTGAAGCTGAGCCCACCGTGGCACTTCAAGAAAATGGCCTCTTTGGCAGGGCATGCTTGCCATAGCAGGCGCTCTTTGTTTTCCTTTGGTGTCGGCGCCAGCTTGCAGCTGGTTACCATGGCTCTCTCCTCTCTGTCGCCTCACTTGTGCGCTCAGCTCTCTTTACAAAGCCAAGAATCTCCTTCAGCTGTCAGCTTTTCTTCACGCCCCTAAAGCACATTTTATGAAAGATGTTAACAAGAAAGGAAATTCATTTTACATACTGCCTCCTACTTCAGAAGACCGGCCTTGTAAAGGGTAACAACAATGGGAGAAGCAAGGACGCCACATGATGGCCATTTCCCAGGAGCAGCAAGTGAGCTATAAAGAAATTTAGACTTGAAAATGGAGGTGTCATCTCCCTGCAATACAATGAAAGTGTCCCAACCGAAGGTGAAAAAAGTCCTAATTCATGTATGTGAGTATGCATCTGACCACATGGATGACAGTACGAAACAAAATGCACCCTCAGAAACTTGTTGGCATTGCCAGCCTTATGCTCTTCTGGCCCATTTAAAAACAACACCAGTGTGAGTGGTAGTTTTGGGTGCCTCCAGAATTCCTGCCCCATAATCCTCCTCTCCTAAGAGACTCCATTTTGCAGAGCAAAATTTAACAGAATTCACCTCTATGATACCACCATGAAGCTTTGTCTTCTGTAAGTGTAAGCCACCACTTCACCGAGGGCACAAGATGCCCCACGCTAATCAAGGGGTCCCATTAGCCCTCCAGTATTAAGTCCTAGTATGGGAGTATGGAATACACAATAAATTAGCTGTGGAGAATGCCATCAGTTAGGATATACTGTATCTTAAGTAAGCGAATCCAAACATACATGGATACGCAATCAGGTTAGGAGCATGCACTGGTACAGCATGTTGCTGCACCCACCACACGATGAAACAGCTTGGGATCCCAGTTGGTAACCCCCCAGGCACACACACAGTCTAGCCACACGATCCAGAAATAACCATCTACAGTATGTGCTGCAGCAAGGTGTTACATGGGCATCCCCTTGGCCTATACAGTTTAAGTAAAAGGAGATTAAGAGGTGACATGACTTAATTATTTAAAATTATGATGGAAATTAGACCAGTGGATCGAGACTGGTTAAAATGAGCTCATCAAGAACACAGGAACATAGCTTGGAAACTTGTTATGGGTGAATTTCGCACAAACATTAGGAAGTTTCTCTTTACACAAAGAACAATAGACACTTAGAATAAGCTACGAAGTAGTGTGGTAGACAGTAAGACTTTAGGGACTTTTAAAACTTGGCTTGATGTTATTTTGGAGGAATTAAGTGGATAGGACTGGTGAGCTTTGTTGGGCTGAATGGCCTGTTTTCGTCTAGATTGTTCTAATATTTTTATCTCCGGAACGGTGAGAGCAGGTGTGGAATAGATAGATAGATAGATAGATAGATAGATAGATAGATAGATAGATAGATAGATAGATAGATAGATAGATAGATAGATAGATACTTTAGAGGAAAAGCATATCAAAAGTATGAGATATAGAGGTCCAAACACCCTAAGTCATATTGGGAACAAGTGTGGGTCTTCCAGGGAACTAGTGGTACAAGGGATGGTGTCAGGACTGACCCATTGTTTTTCAAAACAAGCATAAAACATGTTTGGGTTGTTGGCAAGATGAAGGTCATTCACAGAGTTGGAGGGCTTTAGTTTGAAGTTGGTGATCTGCTGTAATCTGCTTCAGACCGACCTGGAGTTAACAGCTTCTCAGAGTAAAGACATTTGACCTGTCTTAGCACCTTAACAAACTTGTATTTAGCCGGATTGGACCACTCCTTATTCCCACTCCTAAATGCCCCTTCCTTGTTCTGTTGTAGCTGTGTATGTTTAACTATCAGCCATGGTTTGTCATTGTTCTAACTCACCCTAGTTAGTGTTATTACTGGTCTATACAGTTGAGACACACATGTACTGCAGCTCCTGACCGGCTGCACTTCTTTGACTTCCTTACAACTTGCTTAGACAATTTTAATTTCTGCCTATGTGTGGGAATCAGACGGCTCACAATGTGGTTTAATCTACCAAGTACAGATATGTATGATAAGTATGATAAGCACAACTGACAGTCGTGTAGCAATGATTCAGTGTGCTCACCTCCTTCATGCTGCATTTAATAAACTCTGTATTTTGAAAGTTTGACACTTAAATGACCTGAAATATACAGGATGAGGGTGGAGCAGTACACATAACTACTAAAAAAATAATGAAACACGACAATGTCAACAAAACTGACACAATAGCAAAAACATATGAATGATAATAATTAAAAAACAGCAAAAATAATCACAGAACAGAAAATAAACATAAGGCAGGAAGTAAATGATGGCTGACATATAACACTTTCTGTATGTGTGTATCATTACTAGGGGCTGTTAAAATACATTTCTGGTGGCTCAGTGGCTGATACTGCCATCTCACAGCTTTCTTTGGTTTATTTCTTAGCCTGATGACAATCTGGGTAGAGTCTGCATGTTTCCGGCATGTCCATCTGGGTTTTCCTCACACTTTCCAAAGATTCGTATGTTAAATAAATGAATGACTCAAGTGAGTGAGTGTGCTCTGTCATGGACTAGCATACAATTCCAGGGTGGCTTTTTGCTTCTGTAGATTTCCATGACTCTAAATCGGATTAAGTAGTGGATGGATGATTTTGTTTCAGTCAGAAACTAAACTGTTTTAAATGTGGAGGGATTGAAAGTAAATAAAGTGTGAAAGTGTGTAAACCCCATGGCATCCCTTTACTTTTCTGATGCCTTTATCTAAAATAACTTACAAAACATTCATAAACAACTATCTCTGCTAATTAAAGGCAGAACACCAGCTTGTGGATGAAGGGCAAACAAAGAAACTTTATAAAAGGGGATTTATTTACAAAAATCTAAAAAAAAGTAACAAAGATGCAAAAAAGAGGAAACAAGACAATATGAAAGCAAACAAGTCCAATATACAAAATCTAGCAATCAAAATCCAAAGACAGAAGCAAGAAGAGTAAAAAAAAAAAACCCAGAAAATTCAATAACAATAGCAATACTGTACTTACTGATACACCAACACTCTGAGAAAATGCATTTAATGAACCCCAAGGGATTCCACTTCCTGGCCTCTCTTTTATGGGGCTGGGGGGTGGTGGTGGTCCCTAAAGGAGATCTATTGTTGCCCTGGCTCTTGTGGGTTCCACCCACAAAATACAAGGAACACTGGAGAACATCTGTTAACACATAGAAACATAATAAGATTTATAATAGATAATCAGCCAAAGAAAATGTATATTAACACACTGCAAACAATAGCAATTACTCAATAAAGAACCAACAAAAAAAGGAATTTAAGCAAAAGCCAGAGAAGAAACCCTGGCTAAACCACAATAGGTGGCAGTAGTGGGATCTGAGCTCTTTATACTCTAGAATACCCTGCTTAATGCTGTCTCATGTGAGCTGCTTAAAATGTTGAAATTATCATGTTTTTTAAAGTTGGCATTTATTCAACTCATTCATTTCTGTTTGTATAGTAAATTCATGTTAAAAGTATTTTATTTGCTGTTCCTGTAATAAATCTCCATCAATATTTGCTCCTTGTTTAAAGACAATTTAGATATTTCATCATTTTGTAACTCACGATCATAAAAAAATCAATACGTGAGCATTCTGGTATTATTAACATACCAGTCATTCCTAGTACAATTTATCATTTAATTGCGTCCAGACTGCCATCAGTATTCATTTCACTCCTCAGTAAATTATTAAAAGTGATATTCTAATATTAAAACTTTAAAATGAAGACAGATGAGGGATGGATTTCAAATGCATCATGCAGGCATTTAAACTCCCTGCATATATGGCCATGGTCTAGTCCTGGGTTCAATCTCTAGCCCGGTTTAGGAGTTTGCACATTGTTCCTGTTTCAGCTGTCATCCCATATTCCAAAAAAAATGACAGCCCGGAAACTGACCCTCTGTGGGTTTGTAGCCAAGTGTGTCCCACATTGGACTGTGTCCTGTGCTGCCAGCAAACCTCAACTGTACAGGTGGGTTAGAAGATGAGAGAAGGGATGCAGACACTTTAAATTATATATACGGTAAAGGCACTACAGTATCCTTATATATAATTTGATACTATCCGTTGTCAGGGATGCCAGGGGCCATGACCCGGCCGGGACGTCATGAGGGACCGGATGTGGGTCTGCGCCCACCCTGGATCACGTGGGGGTCGCCTTCCTGGTTGCTCTGGGGGCCACGGGTACAGGGCATGGAAGCTCCACCCTGTAGGGGCCCGTGGTCACCGCCAGGAGGCGCCCCAATGCCTTGGGGACCTGTTACCCCAGCACTTCCGCCACACCAGGAAGTGCTGGGGGGAAGACTTTGGAGGATACCCGGAGAGCTGCCGGGAGAACAGCCGACACTTCCGCCACACTGGGGCGTGGCCAATGGGGGAGTGTTGGAAGCACCTGGAGCTCATCCAGGTCATGAATAAAAGGGGCCGTCTCCCTTCATTCGAGGCTGGAGTCGGGAGGAGGAAGGACGAAGCTCAGGAGAGCTGTGGAGGCGGCCCGAAGAAAGGCATTGTGGCCAGGACTGTGTGTTTTGGGGTTTGTGCACGTGACTGAGGTCTGAGTGACAATTGGACTGTGTCTTGGTGACATTATATTTGTAAATAATTGTGTAAATAAACGTGTGGTGGTTGAGAACAACATGTCCGCCTGTCTGTGTCCGGGTCAACTTCCACACCGTATGTATGGTGTTCACGTCAATACCCCGTATGTATGGTGTTCGCGTCAATACCCCGTATGTATGGTGTTCGCATCAATACCCCGTATGTATGGTGTTCGCGACAATACCTCGACTCAATACAAGCTAGAACCATGCAATGGGACTCTGCCTCTGTAGTTAGAACATAACATGGCAAACGCGGACGAAGTATTGCATGATTGGCTAAGAATGTTCGAATACTTTAGTGACGCCGCTGGATGACTGAGTATAGTAAGTCGGTGTTGGTTCAAGCAGATAACAGTAAGTTTGGTTGGTTTTTGGAATGTTGGATTGGTGGGGCGTATTTTCCAGGACTAACATCATCGACTGACTTAAACCCTTCGACAGCTCCGGAACCGTAAGTAATTTAGAACGTATCGCCATTTGCTTGTTACGTCGAAATCTATCTTTGGGCAGTTCGGTTTTGGTAGCCGTCCTTCTGACATCTATTGGCAAACTGAGTAATGACGGCTAGGTATTAACAACGGTCATTGTTTAAATTTTAGCCGATCTAGATCTAAAATGACCACGCCAACATAAGTATTACTCCAACTCTGATTACAGTAACAAAATAAGGTTTGCTTTGAAAATTTGTTTGCCAGAAAAGATCAAATGAGGTGCGTCGAAGAGCTGAGTTCATGTCTCACAGCCCCCGTTTAAACAGGAAGCTCTTCATTACATCGGCCAAAAAGGTCTATTTTCAGCACAAATCAGTGCCATGATAACAAAATCAGTTTAAGGACTTAAAAAAAACAAATCTTTGTAGAGAAAGTATAGATTTCACAAACATAGAATTTGTAGCACGATTCTATTGGGCTCCCAGTCGCTAGTAATAAATATTCTTGTAACCTTCCTCAACATAAACATTCAAAATGAGTTGCTTCTCAACAGCAGGTTTCAATAGGAGCTGGTGTACCAGACAGCATCAGGGAGCCATGTTGCTTATCTGCATATCTACAATCACCAGAGAGGATAATTTGCCTCACTAGGCAGTTGCATCAGGTTTCCCAGCACGGCCTTCCTTGTTCTCTGTTTGTTCTCACTGCCTGAGCAGCCTGGGTTGCAAGCCGAGGTATTAAGAGAGGATGCAACAACCCATTTGTCCATTCCCGGAGGGTGAATATGTAATTACTCCCCTCTGTGAATGACAAGCTAGAGGCGGCATAATGAAGCTGAGCACCTGGCAGCAAAAGAGAAAACACAGCAGATTGAAAGGGGGGAACCTTTGTTACTCTGCTTTGTAAAGGATGGAGATGATGGTTGGGGGGTGAGATGGCAGAGCAAAATGTGATTTTTGCAAATTTGCCTTTGTTGTGATGATATACTCTTGAGAATCATGAAATGTGCTCTGGATGAAATGACCAAATGGTGGTCCTCCTTGCCAATTAGCTGATGAAAGCTGACCTTTTCAGATCTTCATGCTCAAGTTCAACATTACACTTTCATTGGCAGCGAGGGAAGGTGAGCCTGAAAAGCAGCCACAGAATGAGAGTGTGAACAGTTGTTAGACTTGTAGGGTGGCCAAATAAATGAGATATGAGGCTGGTCTGCTGTTCCATAGTCATTTAGAGGACGCTTTAGGGCAATCTGGCCTAAAATGTGGAGCATCATTTTCAGTAAATGTAGAGCAAGCAGGCCATACTTAACAGAGCGTTACGTGAAGAAAAGCACCCAGAACTGTGTTACATTTTCATTGCCTCTAATACGAAGCACTGGCAGGTCAGTGATCAAAGGTGGGATTTTAAATTCATGAGCCTTATCATTACTTTTATAATTATTATTAGAGACGCCCCATCAGTCTCAGCGTTTATGTCAGGGCAGAAGACTTATTATGTTAACATAGCCTTGTAGTGTTAGGGCTGCTGTTGTTAGGTCTCATACTGCTCTATTATATTATAATTTCATTTATAGTAGGAATGGCTTTCACATGGTCATTACTAAGTCTTTTCCATTTTCTTTGTCTTCACAGAGCTGTTCCTAGTAGTGGCATAAAAAACTCTGTGGTAACTGGAGTGACCCAGTGGTGCCCTAGCGTTGGTTGAACAATAAAAATTGTATGCGATCTGCAAAGAAAAGCCATGTCACGTAATACATCTGACCAGCTTCACATAGAGTGGCCATATTTCACGGCACAAACACATTCTGCGTAGGAGAACAGCAGCTGCCAATTCACTCACTGTACAGCGTCTATAAAACATATTTACCTTCTTTGAAAGTTTCACATATTATTGCTATACAACATTGGATCACAGTGCATTTAACTTGGCGTTTTTGACACTGGTCAACAGAAAAAGACTCCTTAATGTCAAATATAAAACTTGAAATAACTGATCACATACATATTTACCCCATTCCATGTCATAACTTAGTAGATACACCTATGGAAGCCATGACAGCACTGAGTGAGTCTGTACAACTTGGCACATCTCCTCACTGCACCCCATTTTTCTCTGCAAAACTCTTCCAAGTTCTACAGGCTTCAGGTTGATCGCGTCTGAACAGCTTTTATTGAGTCCTGCAACACATTTTCAATTGTGTTGAGATCAGGACTCTGACATTCACATTGCTGTTTTGAAGCCAATCTTGTTTAGCTTTAAGTTTGTCCTTGCTGGAAAACAATTCTCATCCCAAGGAGCAGCTTTCTTGCAGATCACATTGGGTTTTCCTCCAGCATTTCTCTATATTTTTACGACATTCATTTTCCCCTCCACCCTTACATGTCTTCCAGACCAGCTTCAGAGAAACATCCTCAAATCCTGACATTGCCACCACCACGCTTCACGGTGAGTATGTGGGTTTTTGATAATGTACAGTGTCAAGTTCAGTCTGATGGCCATGAAGCCTAATTTTGGTCTCCTC
The DNA here is from genome assembly GCF_016835505.1 of Polypterus senegalus. Lineage (NCBI taxonomy): Eukaryota > Metazoa > Chordata > Cladistia > Polypteriformes > Polypteridae > Polypterus > Polypterus senegalus. The sequence goes on along the minus strand of NC_053170.1, from coordinate 32,900,738 downwards.
AGACTATAGAACCTTCTTTTATCAGACCGGTCTTTCATGTACCTTTTGCTAACCTCTGCCTGAAATGTTGTGTGTGTGTGTTTATTTATTTATTTTTAACAGTGGCTTTCTCTTTGCCACACTCACAAAAAGCTAATGCTGTTGAAGCTGTTGTCTGCATAGTCTCTCCAGTCTTATTCATTGCAACTTGTAACTCTTCCAGTGTTCTCACAGGTCTCTTGGTGGTCTCCCCAAATAGTTTTTCTCTCCTATGATCACTCAGTTTTTGTACGAGAACCTGCTCTAGGCACATTTCCAGCTGAGCCATGCTCTTTCGATTTCTTAATGACTGATTTGACAGGGCTCCGAGGGATATTCAATGACTTGGACATTTTCTTGTCTGCATTCCCTTACTTGTGCTTTTCAGTCAGCTGTATGGCGTTTTCTTATGTCTTCATCGTCTAGGTTAGGCAACCATACTGACTTGTCACAATATGGACCTTCCACATACCTTCAACTGAAAACCCAGACAGGAGACCCCTATTGAGCTGATTGTATGACTTATAAAACCAACTGGATGCCCCAGTAATGATTTAAGGATATCACATTAAAGGAGGGGGGCAGCATGGTGGCGCAGTTGTAGCGCTGCTGCCTCGCAGTAAGGAGACCAGGGTTCGCTTCCCAGGTCCTCCCTACGTGGAGTTTGCATGTTCTCCCCGTGTCCGAGTGGGTTTCCTCCGGGTGCTCCGGTTTCCTCCCACAGTCCAAAGACATGCATGTTAGGTGGATTGGCGATTCTAACTTGTCCCTAGTGTGCGCTTGGTGTGTGTGTGTGTGTGTGTGCCCTGCGGTGGGCTGGCGCCCTACCGAGAATTTATTCCTGCTTTGCGCCCTGTGTTGGCTGGGATTGGCTCCAGCAAGGTTATTGCGGGTTGGAAAATGACTGACTGACATTAAAGAGGCAGAATCACTACATGATTGGGAGTAAATTAATTCAAAAAATACAATAAAACACAAAACAACCACATTAAAGAGATCTGTTTTTCCTTTTACATTAAAAAGTTATTTTCTGTTGATCAGTGCCGGAAAAGCCAAATTAAGTCCACTGAAAGTCAAAGTTGCTTAACAATAAAATGTGAAACCGTCAAAGTGGGTGAATATTTTTTATAACCACTGCATCTGTGATTATGTTTATTTCAACAACAGCAAAATCACCAAATGTATGAGCAGAGGGCTTTGTTAATTTCATAGCAAAATTAGGCTAAACCAAACTGATAGATAGATAGATAGATAGATAGATAGATAGATAGATAGATAGATAATTCTGGAATGATTCATTTGAGAATAATTCTGGCCAATGATTTGGACCTAAACCCACTACATGCTGCACTTGAGTATCCCCTACTGTTTGCTAATGCCACTTTTTTTACATATCTAATATAGTGCCTTTCTGATCTATCTATTTCATGGTACATGATCTATCTATCTTTTATAGCTCACCATGTCCCTGACCTAGATAAGCGAGCTAGAAGATGGAAGGTTGGGGTAAAGAAAGTGCTGTGAGAAAAGGGCCATCTAAACAATATCGATTTTGTGATGGATCTTCCATCAGCAATTTAGAACTACGTGACCTGTTTGTGCAGAGATGACCCATTAGACAAGAGTAAAGTGCAGAGACAACATCCCAGTCCTGCCTGAGTACAAAGTCATCCAGCTCAGTGTTACTGAGAAATAAATACCTCTAACAGTCAGCAAACAGGTAATTTGGCCACAAATCAAAACTATTGACGTTTAAAAACAACAAAGGCGTTTATTACCTGTAGCAGGGAGTGGCTGGATGACACCTGACTGTTTTATTTCATAAAAATCTACTTCCAACAAAAATTAAAAAATCAGATTCACATCATTAAAGGTAACAGAAGCCAGCTGAAAATTCTAAAGCGTGACTTCATCTGTGATGCAGTCTTCCAGCAACCCAAGGGAGTCTTTATCAGAGCTGACTCTCTAAGTAATCTATATAAGTGGTCAGATGGATCAAAGTCAATGATACCATAAGCAGTTCTTTCTCCATAAGTCGTGATGTCAGGAAATGTGATCGCATCATCTTAAAGAGCAGAGTCCATTGTCTTAAATTAGAAACTGAGCCTCTAGCTGATTTCAGCAAACATGCAGGGCTTTCTGAATGTTGACTTCCCAGAATTCTGGGAAAGACAGCCTGCACACACAGAGCCTTCAGATATGAAGACATTGGGCTTAATTAAACCATCAGACAGTTCTAGGCAAGAGAGACAGAGCTGCACTCTCTCTCTCTCTCTCCAGACCTGTTTGAAAAATATCTCCACATGCACTTTCTCTTCAAAAATACTGAAATGAAAATAATAAAACAACAAAGAAAATACAGTATAATGAGAAGAACAAAAATAGGCCACATTCCTCTGGAACAATCCTCATTTCATTATTAGCCACCCAGTCATCAACAAGAGTACTGTGAGTAAACAGCAAACAGATACTGCAGATAGATATAAAGGCAGTATAAGATATGATAGATAGATAGATAGATAGATAGATAGATAGATAGATAGATAGATAGATAGATAGATAGATAGATAGATAGATACTATACACAAAACATAGCACTGTATTTGATAGACTGATAGATAGTCCAATAAGAAAGACACTATATTAGATAAACAGGTAGGGCACTATGTTAGATAGGGGTGAAAAGCGATTGTTGAAAACTCATAATATAAAATAGATAAGACAGCTAATATATGAATTTCTATAAAAGGGTAAGTCAATAATTATCTGCATTTTTCTGATAATTTTGTTTGGGTTTGCTATACAACTTTCGAGCACAGGTAGAAATATGGTGTGTCTGTGGTCACAGTGTTAAAGTTTCAACCTTTTGATCAGTCAAATTCTCTTGTCTTTTAGGAGTAGACATGGATGCTCCTCTCCATTTGCACAACAGAAGAGAAGCAAGCAGTTGGTACAGACTTGCTAATTTTTTTTTTTCAGTAGTAGACATGGACTCTGCACTCTGCTTATGCTTATGCTTAACACTTGTCTGACCATTTATGAACTTTTTAATGCATTTGTCTCTGTATGTCATGCAAAAACCCATCTATGAATTTCGGTCTATGGTACACTTTGATGAGCAGCATCTGGCCTTTGCCAGACACTATGTTTGGAGTTCTGCACAAAGAGTTCAATTTTTGTCTCAGCAGACCAGATAATCTTTATTCTCATGCTCTCAAAGTTTTTTTAAATATCATTTTACAAACTCCAAAGGGGGGTCAGTCACTTTACAATAATTGACTAACTGATGGAGTGCTGCTGAAATGGTTGTCATTCCAAAAGGATCTCCCATTTCAACAAAAGACTTCTAAAAATCCTGTTATTGTGACCATTGGTTCCTTACTCACCTGCCTGACCAAGGCCCTTCTTGGCCGCTATCTCAGTTTGGTCAGACAACCAACTTTAGGAAGAGTTCTGTGTGCTAAACTTCTTTCACTTCACAATTATTGAGGCCACTGTGCTCCTGAAAACACACAAGGCTTTAGAAATGGTTTAATCCCTTTGTCCCGATCTATTGCCCCTTTGTTATCATTCACCACAATTTGATCAAAGAGGTCTTGGTCTTCATGTCTTAGTTTTTTGTCCTGACATTGAGTGTGCCTTTCTCAATGATGTTCGATCAATTCAGTTTTGTCACATGTGGACTCCAATCAAACTCTAGACACATCTTAAGGTAAGATTAAAGTAAGCAAGATGAGCCTGACCACGGGATCTGAATACTTGTAGAAATGAGAAATTTCAGTTTTTAAGTTTTAATAAATTTGCAAACCTTTCTGAAACCATGTTTTCACTTTGTCACTGTGGGCTATTGAGTGTAGATTGAAAGGCAAAAATGGCAAATATATTCATTGAAAATTAAATCTCAAACACAATAAAGTGTTCACAAGGAGAAGGAATTTGAATACTTTCGAATCCAGACTGTATGTATATATGTATAAAGTATATATATTGAAATGGATTGTGGGGTGGGGAAGCCGGCTTCCCAACCAGGTTTTGTGTCCATGCAGATCCCTCGTATAATTGATGGACAAGGAGAGAATGGTTATTGGAACTGCATGCTCCCCAAACTGTTATGTGGCAGTGTCTTGGGGCTGGAACACCTATGTACCTACCAGTAGGGCACTCTGGGTATTGTAGTCCCGAAGCAAAACCCTACTAGATACAATGGGTGCCACCAGGGGGCACTACTCAGAATTGCATCCCTATCCAGACAAGGGTCTGCCTGGCACAGAGGCAGTTCCTCAATGGGAGTCGCACCTCTGGAAGTGCCCCATGGGTCAGACGGGAAAGGAGCCACCCCTCTTCACACAGGGGTTCAATTGGAGCCTGAGTAGGAGCTGGAGTGGAGTGGAAAATAAGTGAAGCAAAAGAAAGAAAAAAGAAAGGAAGATAAAAGAGAAGGAGAGAGTTTATGATGTTTTGCACAGACCTGAATACAAGGGAAATCCTGTGGCAGATATTTGTGGAAAAATAAACCGTGTCATTAACCTGGTGTGTGGTGTCTGAGAGGTTATGGGCTCTGGGGCATAGGTACACCCCCCCAGTGTTCATTATCGCAATCTGATTATTTGGATGGTTACCTACTAGGTAATGATTGTAGTTAGTCAGCCATTTGGCAAACATCTGCCACGTCCTCTCAGTTGCGAGAAGCAGATCATAGGAAATGTGATACGGTTTCTGCAAAATAATCAGATTGCGATTCAGACCTATGAATGTGGTACTACGATCTTCACCCTGTCAAGTAAGCAAACCAATTGCCGTGGCGCAACATCATATATATATGTATATACAGTACACCTCCAAAATTCACGGGGGTTACGTTCCTAGAGCACCCGCGAATTGTGAAAAATCGTGACTTTTGGTTGTGGGTAAAAAAATGCCTTTTAAATGTCTATTTTTATAATTTAAACCCTAAATACAGTATGCCCCAATGCACTTTAATTTCGTTGCAAACTCAGCTTAATACATTAATACATTACCTAAAAACAGAATGTAAAGGTAAACCCGTCTACTGTACATTACTGTACTGTTATGTCTCCCGCAGTGCTAGAATGTAAAATACAGATGTTACCGCTATATGTACTGTAAATCATGCAAGCACGTTTTCTTTGTTATGTGCTGTAGTTTTCTTTGTTATGAGTAAATAATAATAATAATTTATTTAATTAAAATACAGTAAAATGTATGGGTTCTCAGCAATGATGAATGATATTGATGATGATGATGATGATGTAGCTGTGCAGTACGATGCAGAAGATTTAAAACTCCTCGGGTGGTGCCTCTTCTTCAGGTGCTTCAGGAGGAGTCATATCTTTGGATGGGTCTTCTTCTGGTGGGGTTTCGTGCTGGCTTTTCTTTATAGGTTACATTGTGATGGGAAGTTGCTATATTGTCTCCTGTAGCAAACTGCTGGTACAATTTCCGTGCTTTCTCACGGATGTACATGTACATATACATATAGACACACAAGTTTATCTTGTTATAGTATTTGTTGCTATGATTTGCTGTTCAGTAACCTTGTGACTTGTGGGTTTAAACTGTTCCTGAACTATAGATGCGAGTGCCAATGGCCTTGTATTGTTTGCCAGAAGGAAGGATGAGTAAAAAATGCCCTGCGTTTGATCAACAGACTGACAGGCAGGTAGATATATATATATATATATATATATATAAAAAATATATATATACTAGACATTAAGCCCGTTACAATAATGGGCGTTAGAACAGTAGTGCATAAACATTAGTAGGAACAGTCTATATTAAATGGCAAGGGACCTTGTATGTGGCTGTAATATGCGTCACTGTATTGTGTGCCTTTAATTTTCTCTCTTAGTAATACTGGTTTGTATTTCGGTAAAATGCCTGTAATTTTGTCTGACAGTAATACAGTGGAACCTCGGCTCACGACCATAATTCGTTCCAAAACTCTGGTTGTAACCCGATTTGGTCGCGAACCGAAGTAATTTCCCCGATAGGATTGTATGTAAATACAATTAATCCATTCAAGACCGTATGAACTGTATGTAAATATATATTTTTTTATGTTTTTAAGCACAAATATAGTTAATTATACCACTGAATGCACAGCGTAATAGTAAACTAAATGTAAAAACATTGAATAACACTAAGAAAACCTTGAACAACTGAGAAAACTAACACTGGAAGAGTTTGCGCTATAGCCTTATGACCCGCTTGCTAAAAACACTTTTTTTTTAATGAGTTTTAAGCACAGGGAAAAAAAATTAACATTTGAAAAATTAATAAACAACCAAGAAAAGTAACATTGCAACAATGCACGCGCACACCTGTGTGTGTGTGCGTGCGTTCCGTGCGCGCCTGTGTGTGTATGTGTGTCCCGTGTGTGTGTGTGCGTGTCCAGTGTGTGTCCCTTGTGTGTCCCTTGTGTGTGTGTGTGTGTGTCCGTGTGTCTGTCGTGCACGCGCCTGTGTGCGTGTGTCTGTCTCTCATGCGCCTGTGTGTGTGTCTGCACAGGGAATGCACAGGAAGAGACTGAACACGTACCGTGTGACCCCGCGCATACGCACTTCACCAGAAGACACACACATGGACACCTGGACGCACATAGGAGTTTTATTAAAGAGGATGATATATATATATATATATATATATATATATACTGTGGGTTGGCACCCTGCCCAGGATTGGTTCCTGCCTTGTGCCCTGTGTTGGCTGGGATTGGCTCCAGCAGACCCCGTGACCCTGTATTCGGATTCAGCGGGTTAGAAAATGGATGGATGGATATATATATATATATATATATATATATATATATATATATATATATATTTATATAATAGATAGATAGTAAAGGCACTGTGTTTCCTGATATGACAGGTACTATATATAACTAATGGATACATTTTGTTTGATTTTACATATTCTGTGTCTATACATTCCTTCAGTGATAATTACTGTATTTTATTTTAGTTCTCATTCTCAAAATCTTTGGCATTTCTGGCACTTTGATTCAAAAGCTGTTATTCAGATGACACTCACTTTTCACTAAAAAAAAGCAGGACTCAGTTGTCTCAGGCGCCGTTCCGATTTCTTGGTCTAATTGTGTGTATCAGGATGTTGTCTTTAAATGAGTGTCTATCTGTTATTTACCCACACATACACGTCAGACTCAAGGCGCAGCTTCTTTTAAAAGATAAGAGGAGTTTATTATTAGTGAGGTGAAATAACAATGATGGCCTCCCTACTGCCAGGAAGATCTTTCATAGTAAGGATTTGTGACAGATGAAACTGGGTGTTAAGTAAAAGTAAATGATAGTGCTGAGTGTAAACGACACTACATGATTATCTGATGAGCTGCTCAACAATTCTTCCTTCTTTTTTTCTTTTGAATTGTTTTGAGCTTTTTTAGCTTTGCTGTTACCTAGCTATTAGAGGGCTAACTAACATTATAAGCAGATAATGTGTGACAGTTTAGTAAGTTCTTGTATTACACAGGCACAGGGAAGCATAAGAGAAAGTTAGTTCAATTAGTCAACCTGTCTAAAGTCAGATAATACCCTTCACAGATGGACACCAGCACAGGTCTGTTTATTATCACACACATAGGGAAGAAAGGATGCTGGTGTCAGCTGCCTTAGAATAATCAGCCATTACTAGTAACAAGAAGATAAAGGGTTAATGCTAAGCCTTAAGCTGGGTGCCATATTGACGTTTGTCAATGATAACTGTAATGGGCCTCGACTAACAACCCAATGAGAGAGTTGCTGTGCAGGTGAAGGCCTCATCCACACTAGCACATTTTCATTTAAAAACGCAAACATTTGTCTTCATTTTTCTCTTTCATCCACTCTCCCCGGACGTTTTCAAATGATGAAAACAAATACTTTTAAAAATGCTCTTCAGAGTCATAAAATTTAGAAAATGCTGGAGTGGCATTTCAGTGTGGACAGGCGAAAACAAAGATTTCTGAAAATGTGCAGACTCATGAGAACAATCAAGAAGAGAATGGGCCATGCAGCCTATCAGAGCTCACCAGTCCAATCCACTTAGTTCTTCTAAAATAACATCAAGTCAAGTTTTGAAAGTCCCTAAAGTTTTACTGTTTACCATACCACTAGGTCACTTATTCCAAGTGTCTGTGGTTGTCTGGGCAAAGAAAAACTTCCTAATGTTTGTGCAAAATTTACCCTTAAGAAGTTTCCAACTGTGTCCCCATGTTCTTGATGAACTCATTTTAAAATAATGGTCTCGATCTACTGGACTAATTCCTTTATAACTTTAAACACTTCAGTCAGGTCTCCTCTTAATTTTCTTTTGCTTAAACTGAGAAGGTTTAGCTCTTTTAAATCTTTCTTCACAATTCATCCTGTGTAGCCCTGGAATCAGCCTAGTTGCTCTCCTCTAAACTTTTTCTAGCACTGCTATGTCCTAGTTTTAGGCCCAAACTGTACACAGAACACCACGTGAGGTCTAACCAGTGTGTTATAAAGCTGGAGCAGAACCTGTTTAGACTTGTACTTCACACATCAGGGCGCTATATAACCTCACATTCTGTTAGTCTTCTTAATGGCCTGGATTTTGATAGTGTCAAGTCAACTGTAACTCCTAAATCCTTCTCATAAGGTGTACTTCTGATTTTCAGCCTCCCAGTTGTGTATTCAAACCTAACATTTTTGCTTCATGTCCTACGTGTAATACTGCAACACACTGTGGTTGGTCCGTGCTTATTACGAGACTCTTCCCTGATTAGATCCTGCTCATTATATCTCATTCCCTAATTGGACACCCTTCAAAGAAGAAGAATTTATTCCAACATAATGAGCATAAAAGAGTGGCACTTGGTGTGTTGCTACCTGTATGCATTGTGGCAGACGATTGGGGACCTTGCCCCACCAGGATGCCTGGAGAAGGGAAAGACCAGGAGAGGGGCAATATCCCCCCCCAGGTTACATCATCAGGGGGTGCCTGGATGATCCTGGAGCCCTGGATGGCAGCACTTCCGCCACACCAGGAAGTGCTGCTGGAAGAGGAACCAAATGCACCTGGAGTGCTTCAGGGTGCCCATGCAGCAATTCTGCCACACCAGGAAGTGCTGCAGGAAGTTCATCAGGGCACACCTGGGGCACATAAAAGGGGCCGTCTCACTCCATTTGAGGAGCCGGAGTCGGGTGGCAGAGGACTGTGCTTGCGAGAGAGGAGTAAAGGCGGCACAAGAAAAAGGCAAAGAAAAGACTGAGCTGAGTAATTTGCGGATTTGTGCATTGTGTTGTGCTAAGAAGAAGGTGAAAATAAAAACCATGTGTGTTTTGGACATCAGTCTCAGTGTCTGTCTGTGTCCAGGCTTCTTTCACAGCATCTAAATTGCATTTTGTGAGATTTTTAGAAATGGTGGTCAAGCAGCTACTCACACTGCATGATAGAGTCACCAATCATATATTTGTTCTAACTGCATGAGGATGTATACATTTATTTTTTTTTAATTTACAAAAATATCCTAAAATCCTCTTCTTACTTTGCTGTTCTGGGGTATTATGTGTTGTTTGATGAGGGGAACAGATGAATTTAAATGAATTTAGTACAAAGCTGCAGCCTAACAAAACCGGAGTGAAGCAGCCTGAATACTTTCTGAAGGCACAGTAGATACTGAGGGAGTTTATGTTTAATTAATGAAAGACACCGTTTAGAAGTAGAATTTCATTTAGAAACTGTTAAGTGTTTTGTGCAGATTAGCAGGGAATAATACCAATTAGCTGCATTACAACTAGCTTAACAAAAATTGAAAATTGTTTAAGGGAGTGTTTTTTTTTTCTATCCACTGCACTTCTCGAGTGATGAAGCAAAACATGAGTTTAACTGTCTTTGTGGCACTTATAAATGCCACCAGTTAAAAGTTTCAGTGCATTTCCAAAGTATTTTACAAAAGCATAATTGTGCTTTCGTGTTGACTATGAAAGGTGCTATTTACAGTGAGCACTGGCGGGTACTTCTCAAAGTGTGTCTTTGTTATTCCACTCTGCTGTCCCGATCCTTAGTCAGCTCCTCAAATGAATATTTACTCTGCGATTGTCTACCGACTCTGGAATATCTTCTTCCTACACATTCTTTCTTGTACAATGTAATCATTTTCTCAATTCTACATTCCCTTTTGTATCATCTTTTGAACCGTTGAGCATTATTTAAGCTTTAGACTGCCTTTCTTATGACTTCAGACTCAGAGGTTGTGGGTTCAAATCCTGCTACTGACCCTGTGTGACCCTAAACAAGTCACTTGACCTGCCTGTGCTCTGATCGGAAAACCTAAAGAAAAGTAACCACCTGTATCATAAATGTTGTAAGTCGCCTTGGATAAAGGCATCAGCCAAATACATAAAGGTAAATGAAGTATGCGTTCCAACTATGAACTCATATTTTTCTCATTATTTCAACCCAAGTCTCCCATTCATGAAGTTTTTAAAACCATGAATACCTTCGCTTATTGTTCTCTGTGTTTCAGTTATGCCTTTCAACTGTAGACCTTCTTTCTTGTTTACCAACGTAAGCTCTGTTTTTATCATCTTCTCAGCTGTAGAATCCATTACTGTACTTATCTTTTCCTCAGCCTAGGACCCCTCTGTTATCATTGATTAATCTTTAGATCTCGTTCTTACACTTTTCAGCTATGCACCAGCCCTGTCATATTTTCAATTTTCTGAGCCACCTTTCTGTCTGGATCCTTTTTCGTCATTACTTCTTATTATGTGACTTTGTTCAGCCTTGTTGTTCACAACCTACCCATCCATCCATTTTTTTATTCAAATTAAATTTAGGATTATGGTGGAGCTGGAGCCCAACCGATGAGCATAAGGCAGTGTTCCTGAATAGACTGCCGTGCCACCATAGGGCATAGCGTTGATCACACCCACAGGACCAATGGAGGCACAGCCTGCTTGATCAATTCAAGGCAGCTTAGGAAAGCCAAGATGAGGAGCAGATTGTGAGAACAGGAACAGAAAACATTTTGAAGTAGGGTGGAAGAAAAACTCGACTCAAGTAACATTGAAAAAACGCAAGTGGATCGGTGTGGGGGGGTGGTCTGTTGTCTAATGCCAGCACGTGTATTTGTAAGCAGAAAAGTGGAACTGATACCTGAGCCCCCAGCAAACTACAGTGGAATCTGAAAGCATTCAGACCCCCTCACTTTCTGCACACTTTATTGTGCTGCAGATTTAATTCAAAATGAAGAAATGTGCCATTTTTGCCCATCAGTCAACATGCAATGACTCATAATGATAAAGCAATGGCATATTTTCAGAGAGGTTTACCATTTTCTTTTTAAAAAATCAAACACTGAAATCTGTCTTTCATAGAAGTATTCAGACCCTTTGCCTTGGCATTCTAGATACGTTTAGAACTCGATTAGAATGCCCCTTTGGCCAACTGAAATGGCCACCGTTTAGTTAGGCGCACCCCTGTTTGTTGAAGGTCCCCCAATTCACACTGCATGTCAGGGCAACAAGCAAACCAAGAACTTCATAGAACTCTCTGTAGACATCTGCAACTGAACTGTGGTGAAGCATAGATTAGGACAAGAACGTAAAACCCTCTCCAAAGGCTTAGAGTGTCCCTAGAAACATAGTGGCCTTAATAATTGTAACATTGAAGAAACTTAAAACCAACAGGACTCTTCCTGAGTTGGCCATCCAACCAAACTGAGGAACAGAGCAAAATGGGCCTTGGTTAGGGAGGTGACCAAGAACCCAAAGGTCACTCTAATAGAGCTTCAGTAGCCCACTTCTGTGATGAAAGAACCCATTTAGGACCCTCTGAAAATAACACAAATATGTGTGTGTAAACATTGTGATCTGTAGCGATAGTAGAGAGCAGGTTGAGGAGACCCTTGAGAGGTAAAGATATGCTCTAGAGAGGAGAGGAATGAAGGTCAGTAGGAACAAGACAGAATACATGTGTGTGAATGAGTGGGAGGTCAGAGGAATGGTGAGGATGCAGGGAGTAGAGTTGGTGGAGGTGGATGAGTTTAAATACTTGGGATCAACAGTACAGAGTAATGGGGATTGTGGAAGAGAGGTGAAGAAGAGAGTGCAGGAAGGGTGGAATGGGTGGAGAAGAGTGTCAAGAGTAATTTGTGACAGACGGGTATCAGCAAGGGTGAAAGGGAAGGTCTACAGGATGGTAGTGAGACCAGCTATGTTATATGGGTTGGAGATGGTGGCACTGAACAGAAAGCAGGAGACAGAGGTGGAGGTGGCAGAGTAAAAAGTGAGAAGATTTGCATTGGACAGATGGACAGGTTTAGAAACAAGTACATTAGAAGGCCAGCTCAGGTTGGACGGTTGGGAGACAAAAATCAGAGAGGCGAGATTACGCTGGTTTGGACATGTGCAGAGGAGAGATGTTGAGTATATTGGGAGAAAGATGTTAAAGATAGAGCTGCCAGGGAAGAGGAAAAGTGGAAGGCCTAAGAGAAGATTTATGGATGTGGTGAGAGAGGACATGCAGGTGAGGGTGCAACAGAGCAAGACGTAGAGGACAGAATGATATGGAAGAAGATGATCAGCTGTAGTAACCCCAAACGGGAGCAGCCAAAAGAAGAAGAAGAAGAAGAATCTCAAGACTAGGATCAATAACTGAAAACATTTTTGGATTAATAAATGGACATACAGTATGTGTTATGTTTTAAGGCTTTTTCATTCACCTATGAACCCGTACACCCTTTAGCCTGATTGTAAGCTGCAAAAACAGACAAGGTATTTTTAAAATTTACAGAAAATACTTCACTTTAGAACACAGATTTATACAGCAAATTAATATATACCGTGAATCTGAATAAATAACTTTGACTTGATAAACACCCAATTTATCCTTAATATGACTCAACGCCTTTTGAGGACACGGCCAAGTAAAAAGGACCCTTGTCCTAGAAAACACAACTTAAAATGGGAGCAACTGTTGAACAATGAAAATGGTGTAGCAGGATTTCCAAAACATGATGCTAAAATAAAACAAAAACTATATACGAAAGATGCATATGGGTCACAACTACAGTGTCATCCATCACTTACCCTGACTGTGACTCTCCGAGGAACAGATTCAGATGTGTGTAAGGCTTCAGTTCCTCTGTAAGTAGGACGTGGATCGCTAGATCATAGATGATGTGTCACTTGCTCACAGATTCCTCCTTATCTGCTCTCAGAGCCATTGCAGCCACCTGTGGACGCTATCCATTAACCTGAGATGAAGACTGGGCTCCTTTGGTACTGTGTCTCTCTGTAGAATCCTTGGGAACCGCTGGTTTGACTTTGTGTCGAATGAGTGGTTGCTGATGGAGTCCCGAATGAGGCACGTTACCTGTATTGTGAGGGAGCAGCAGTTACGGCACTACAGCCATGTGGCGCAATTCCCCGAGAATGATCCGGCTCGCAGGATCCTAATTGTTGAGGACCCGAGTGGCTGGACCAGGCCAAGGGGACACCCACGTAACACCTGGCTGTGTCAGACAGATGGGTCATTTCCGGAGAGTGGGAATGGACCAGTGTCTGCCTGGTGGGGTGCCAACTAGGATCCTGACCTGTTTCATACCAGTGCATGCTCCTCAACCTGACCACAAACCTGTATACAAAAGTTATGAATGAAAATAGAATGTACCGTTAAGCTCCTCTAATACCGAAACCAAAAGAAAAATTACAACAGAATAAAGAAAAATGTATTCTACCCAAAAAAATGCAAAAAACAAGGACTTACCGAACACTGACAAGCAGATTAAACTTATTTGGCTGTGGTTCTCTCTGTAAAAGAAAGCAAAAATGTTTCCATCACTATCGATAATACGCCTACTTTGCTTAATATTTACAGGTGGTTTGTTACAATTGAGCATTTCACTTGACTTCTGAAGACTGGCAGCTCTTTGACAAGCAGATTGGAAGGTCAAATTCAAGTTAGAAGACACCTACAAAGCTAAAGGCGATAGCAGCAAATGGTGACACATAAAGAGCACACTTTATATTTACAGTAGGCACAAACAACTATTTTATCAATAATTGCATTATATGCCAGCCTTGCTCAATGCTGTACATGTATAACCTTCAAAAAGGACATTCAAATAAACAATAAAAAAAAAAAAAAACGATTGAAAAAGAAAGCCATGACCAGCTCAAGTGTTAGCAACAGGGGGGCGAATCGGGCTGTCATCTTGTGAGGATCTGCCGAGTCACAAAAGAGCCAATTATCACAACAATAGGAGGACATGAAGAGAGGCAGCAGGGTCACAGCAGGGCTTGGGGGGAGTGAATGCCATTAACTCGGGGTCAAGCAGCCTTCACCTGCCTCTGTGCAATGCAAACAAAAAGCTAATTTCTTTATTTATTCCTCTTGCTTTACATCTACGCAGTGACTATACAAAAAGAGTTATTTGAAAGTGTCGTGCCACTACATTATTTCAGGAATATAAAAAGAGGAATACATTTTAAAACTGATTTTGCATGTGCCATTAAAAATAGAAAGTGTCCTTTTTAGCTTCAGTGATATTATTGTACTAATTGAAGAGCCCTCACATGTTTCCGTATCTGGAGGAAATACAGAGATGAATTGGGCTCCGTAATTATTTACTTTTAACATTGGCAAATATTTTCTTTTCTTTTCTTTTTGTGCCAGTTTTTGCAGACTGAAAGGTATTGTCTGTGATGCACTGCACTCAGCTAATTATTTGTCTTGTTTTATCGAACCAATGGGAACTGTGTAGCCTCCTTAGTGTGATGTTAACCCCCAGAGAAATGAGCTAAAAATGTTGAATATTGTTCAACATGAAAAAATGTTATTGTAACAGGAAATGGAAATACCAAAATCCCGACATAATCAGTAGGAGAGGTCTGTTTAGAGCCCGCTGCTCTTTCATATGTCTTTCATATGATCAACAGCCTGATGGGACAGTAGTAGTGTGTTACTTTGCATGCTTTTCTTAAGTTTTTTCTGTTGCTTGCATATAAGAAGGTAGAATGTCAGTGTCTGATCCACACCACATCTTCCATGGTGCAGGTGTCTTACAGACTTGTTCCCCTCTACTCTCATGTGACTTCCTGGGCCCCCTGCAGAGAGGCATCCTCACAAGATAATACAGCTGCCAGCATGCTTCAAAGAGAGGATGGTATGTATTTCATAAAATGTCGTATCTGGCTTGTGCCAAACATGATGGGCAAAAAGCAAAATTTTGGCCTTATAAGACCACAGAACGGTGTCTTCTGGCAAACTAAAATGTCTTGTGGGTGTTTTTTTCCCTCTTTGTCGCTCTCCCATAAAGCTGCAACTGGTGAAGCACCCGGACACAGTTATTGTCTGTATGGTCAATCGGCCACTGGGGCTTGTAACTTGTTCAGAGTCCTCACAGGTCTCTTGGCGGCTTCTCTCACAAATTGCTCAGTTTTTGTGGAAGGCCGTCTCATAGGCTCTTTCCATTTCTTGCTGAACGATTCCACTGGAGTCCAGGGGATCTTCATTGACTTGGAGGTTTTCTTGTCTCCATTCTCTGACTTATGTTTTTCAATCACCTTTACCAGGAGTTGCTTAGAGTGTTCTTTGGTCCTGGGTGGGGGTGCATGCTGGAGCCTATCCCAGCTAGGATGGGGCACAAGGCAGGAACAAACCCTGGAGAGGGTTCCAGTCCATTGCCGGGTGACTGCACACACACACCCACACAACAAACACACACTAGGGCCGAAACAGAGTTGCCAATTCACCTGACCTGCATGTCTTTGGATGGTGGAAGGCAACTGGAGCACCTGGAGGAAATCCACGCAGACACGGGGAGTACGTGAAAACCCAACACAGGAAGGACCCGGGACACAAACCACAGTCTCCTTACTGCCAGGCAGCAGCGCTAACCACTGTGCCGTCCATCGGGTTTAGAGATGTTCCTAATAATTGCTTCACTGAGTGTATACGGTTAGGATCCATTCAGTATGAAATTGCTTTGTGTGTTTTAGCTAAGATGTGGATCTTTATTGTGTGTCCTATAGTAAATTTTGTAAAGTTTATTTATAATTGCATTTTACTGCAAACTCAGTGAAGGTGCCACAAAATGAATTGGAAAAAAGTGCTTAAAATGCCATGGTGCCTGCTGTTAGGAAAGCGTCACTGACTAATTAAATGGGGATTCTCTCTTAGGACCTGAACTCTTCATCTTCTCCACTGTGTTTACTTTACTACAAAATCAAATCCAAAACTTAAAATCCAACTTACTCATTCTTCAAGACCAGAATCTGCCCTGAAAATGTCTCATGTCCTTCCTTCTGGATTTTTAGCTCAAATGATGCATTCCAATAAATTTCTCTTATGAATTGTTGTTTTAAATAAAATATCGTACTTACATAAGACTATGAAAGCGTTGCCCGGGCAGAGATAGCACCTGACCTCTCCAGGGAGCCTGTTAGCACGGGTGAAACACATGCTTGTACCTAGTGGATCCATGTGTTCTGTTTTTCTAGCTCAGCCTTTTGGGAATTTGACAAACCAGACAAGTCTGGATTCATCCGTGTTACAGTCTCGCCACTGACAACCCGAGACTAAAAGCTTTGCAAAAAAAGCCCTGCTCATCGCATCAGCCTTTTACCGATGTGCAGCATTCTTTAAAGCAATTATATTTATCCTTGACAGCTTTGTATGACAATAACCTTCCTGCGATACCTCTAGGATAAATCTTGTAAATGGTAATTTTACACATGGATGACATTCTTACACGTGCAGCGACATGTGCAGCCCTTACATTCAGTGCACTACAGTTTCAAATAAGAAAATGAAATAAGACAAGTGGTTCAGCTCCTGTCTTCTTTGTCCATAAAGACTAAAATACAGAGAATGTGTTTTTAGTGTCCTGCTGAGGTGTCGCTTCACATTAGAGTCAGACAGATTGAAGCACCATGTTTGATGCTTCACATTAAACTCAAACAAAATGATCTTGCACTGATATTCTTTTTGTATATAGCATTACCATCACTGCCCTGTGGGATATCCTGAGAGTTTGCGGGATCCCCCTGAAGTTGCTGGATATCATGGCCGCCCTGTACCCTGGTACTGTGAGTGCTGTGCAGAGTCAGAGGCAGAACCTCTGTGTTTTTCCCAGTTGGTTCTGGGGTTCATCAGGGATGTGTTCTGCTCCTACTCTGTTCAATTATTGCATGGACTGGGTGTTGAGCAAAGTCGTGGGGTCCAGCATCTGTTGGTGAAGAAAGATTCACTGATCTTGACTTTGCGGACGATGCTGTAATCTTTGCAGAGTCAATGGAGGCTCTGATTGGGGCTCTCGAGAGGCTGTGTGGAGTCTGAGTGTCTGGGCTTGCAAGTGTCTTGGATAAAAACCAAGATCCAGGCCTTTAATGACCTCTTGGGCACAGCCTTCAGCAGTGTATTCTTCTGCAGAGAGAGTGTCGACCTTATCAAGAGGCTTACTTACCTTGGCAGCGACATTCACATCTCTGGTGACTTTTTCTATGAAGACAGTGGATGAATTGGGAGAGCATGGGGGGTCATGAGGTCACTGGAAAGGATTGGGTGGCGCTCCCGATACTCTGCAAAAGAACGAAAGTCCAAGTCTTTAGAGTCCTGGTGCTTCCTGTCCTGCTATATGGTTGCGAGACATGGATGCCTTCCAGTGACCTGAGATGAAGACTGGACTCCTTTGGTACTGTGTCTCTTTGGAGAATCCTTGGATACCTAACGCTGGTTTGACTTTGTGTAGAATGAAAGGTTGTTCATGGAGTCCCGAATGAGGCACATTACCTGAATTGTGAGGGGGCACTACAGCCATGTGACGCGATTCTCAGAGGGTGATCCGGTTCACAGGATCCTCATTGTTTGGGACCCAAGCGGCTGAACCAAGGCAGCCAAGGGGCTGCCCACATAGCACCTGGCTGTGGCAGATAGATGGTCATTATTGGAGGGTTAGACTGGGCCGTGTGTCTGCCTTGGGCTGATAACCATCACAACAATGTGAGCTGGCAGAGCTTTAGATACACAAAATTTCTACGCAAGTCTATTTTAGGCCTAAAATACAAGTTTATTAAGTGTTGCTTTATGGGGTGAAACTGTTTGCCACCCTTATCAATGTCTCACAATTCCCAGACTTTAGCATGGCAGTATGCACTGCAGTGACGCGGGTGATTACAACAACTGCCTTTTATGAAAAAGAAAAACCTCATTGGTTTTTCTTGTTTAACAAATTACAAGTTCAAAATGTGACTACTGATTACCACTGGGCTTACTGGTAGGGATGGGACATTTTACACTGAGGCTTGAGCGCTTGTATTGCTTTAATGAAGAACAATGTATTACACCTTGATCACCACACGACTGATGATGTCTAAAGCTTTGAACATCGCTGAAGCTCCAGGAGCAGACTGATAGCTTTGAAGGTTTACACTGTCCCACGTCCTATTAAGGGGAATGTGAAACTACCAGTCGTATTTTAAATATAGAACATATTGAAGTAAATAGTCCAATGTTTGGCACTTGTTTTCAGACATTAACGTAAATACCACACTATGCTATTCTTTTGTATGGGAACTTATAATGTGTCATTAATACTCTCTTGTAGCCTGCTATAGGCACATTCTCTAAACCCCCTCATTTATGATCATTTCGCCAAGCACATTCCCTAAACCCGGTTATGATTCTAATTGCCCCTTACTTCAATTATTTCTAAAACATTGACGGAACCACATAATTATCATTAGATCAAAATGAGCACACAGATTGTTTTTAATGTAGTTTGCCTTTCCAACTAAAACTGCACCATCAACAAGCTTGTACTGTATGTGCACTTCCTCCACTGGCTGCCTCAAACTCATGGCTGCTATTATTTTTTTGTAAATCACTAGATGTCACCATTTTCGAAGCTTTGGCTCTTTTTCAGGTTCAATCAGGAAGCTTGGCGTGGCTTTGTCTGCGTATCACTTCATACTACACTGGCTCACTGCGTGGCATTGTACTACAGAATGTAAGTAGCTCAGGAAAAATAAAGAAATCGAAAAAAGGATGAGAAGCATTCAAAAAATAAGCCAAAGTCAGAACCTGGAATTAAGTAGACTGTTGCTGAAATCAAAACTCAAACAATCAAATCACAGTTGAAGAATCAAAGCCTGTCATTAACCCGAAATGTTACTACTTCTTTCGGCTGATCCAGTTTGGGGTCGCCACAGCGGATCATCCGTTTCCATATCTTCCTGTCGTCTGCATCTTTCTTTGTCACACCCACCATCTCACCACATCCATAAACCTTCTCTTAGGCCTTCCTCTTTTCCTCTTGCCTGGCAGCTCTATCCTTACTATCTTTCTCCCAACATACTCAGCATCTCTCTTCTGTCCAAACCAACACCATCTCGCCTCTCTGACTTTGTCTCCAAACTACAACTTTCTCTGTCTCTGTACATGACGCAATTCTCCTCTAATTTTAGTCACTTGAGCCCGTAGTCCTCAGACTGGCTTGATTCAATTTAGGGTGGCAGGGCATCAGAGTCTATCTCAGAAACATTGGCCACAAACAGGAGTTAAGTCAAGACAGAGTGGCAAGTCCACCACTTGTCAAATGGACACAATTATACGACGTAAACCTTTACTCGCTAATTTACCCTCCCCAAACAGATCCTGTTTCTAAAGCCTTATCGCAATATCATGAACATCAGTGCCATGTGTTATCTTTTTATCATATAATACATTCAACAGTCTCCAATATACAGTATTACAATGAACTGAGTAATTACACAGTAATGATGTACTCTGTGAGATCGATATACTAAAATTACATATAGTGGATTCATAAAGTATTCAGACTCTTTCACCTTTTTTACATTTTGTTTTGTGGCAGCTATAATAATTAAAATTATTTCCCCCCCCTCAAACGACACTCAGTACCCCAAAATGCCAAATCGAGAACAGAATATTAAAATAAAAAAATGAAATATCTCACTGACGTAAGTTCTCAAAACCTCTGCTCATTGTTTCAGTAGTGATTCCAGCCTGAAGTCCTCTTGTTTGTGATGCAACAAGCTTCCAACACCTGGATTTGGGGATTTTTCTTCCATTCCTCTCTGTAGATCTCTCAAGCTCTGTGAGGCTGGAAGGAAACTGTCAGTGAACCGCTATTTACAGGTCTTTCCAGAGACTTATTTGATTGGGTTCAAGTCAGGGCAACTCAAGGGAATTCCCAGAGTGGTCCCTAATTCACTCCTGCGTTGTCTCTGCTTTGTGCTTAGGGTCACTGTCCTGTTGGCCCAGTCCGAGGTCCAGAACTCACTTGAGAAGGTTTTTGTCAGGGATATTTCTGCAATTAACCCTATTGCTGAAAAACAGTTCCACATGAGTCACTGCTGGAATGGTATTGCACAGGTGATGAGCGGTGCCTGGTTATCCCCAGACATGGTGCTAACCCTGGTTTCCTGAGAACAGAGAATCTAATTTCTCACAGACTGGCAGTCCTTTACATCCCATTTTGCAAACTTTAATGAAGCTTTTGTGTGTGTTTTACTGAAATTAGGCTTCTGTCAGACTATTCTGCCATAAATAACAGATCAGTAGAACGTGACAGTGATGGTTGACCTTCTCAAAGTTTCTCCTATCACCACACAGGTTCCCTGGAGCTCAGCCAGAGTGACCACAGGGCTCTTGGTCACCTCTCTTACCATGGCCCTTCTCCCCCAAATGCTCAGTTTGGTTGTGGTTGTTCCAAACTTCTTCCATTTAAGAATCATGAAACTAACTGTGGTCTTGGGACCCTTCAATGCAGCATGAAATTTTGTAGCCTTCCACGCACTTGTGCCTTAACACAATCCTGTCTCCAAGCTCTGCATGCAATTTCTAGAACCCCAAACCCCACTTTGGTTTTTTGTCAGCTGCGAGGCCTTCTACAGACATGTGAGCGCCTTTCCTAACCACCCATGTGCTATCAACTGAATTGACAACAGGTGGACTCCAAAAAAGGTAGCAACATGTCAATGATGATCAACAGAATGGGGTGCACCTGGGCCTAAATTTGAGAGACGTAACAAAGAGTCTGTATATTTATGCCAATGTGATATTTCATCTAATCAGGATGCCTCCTGGACGCCTCCCTGGTGAGGTGTTCCGGGCACATCCAGCCAGGAGAAGACCCCGGGGAAGACCCAGGACACGCTGGAGGGACTATGTCTCCCGGCTGGCCTGGGAACTCCTTGGGATTCTCCTGGAAAAGTTAGAAGTGGCCGGGGAGAGGGAAGTCTGGGCCTCCCTGCTCAAGCTGCTGCCCTCGTGACCCGACCTCGGATAAGCGGAAGAGGATGGATGGATGGATATTTCAGTTTTTTTTATTTCTAATAATTTTTCTAAATCTTTTATCTGCTTTGTTACTATGGGGTATTGAGTGTTGCTTGATGAAAGAAAACATTTAATCGTGCAACATAACAAAATGTGTAAAAAGTGAAGGGGTCCTACTACCTTCCACCCTCTTACATCTCTATATACTTGGACAAAGCTCAAAACACATCAATAATGAATTAAGACAGTGAGAAATTTTGAAACTTTATCCATTTCAGGACAGCTGTCAAGCCAGCATGCACCCAGTGCAGCAACTGAAACTGCATCAAAACTGGTGCGCTACTAACACTAATAATCCAGTCAGCAAGCCTAGGCCTTACAGTACAATGGCATCCACACCTTGAGATATGAATTTGTCTGAGGATTATTGTGAGATTAAGTAAACCAGGAGAAAGTTAATGTGAAATAGAGAAGTAGTTAAAAAAGCTAGGGTCAAAGACATGAGTCAGAACTAAACTCAAAAAACGGGCCAACACGTTAATCGTAAGTTGGGGGCAAACTGAAGTCAAATTCAGTGACACAAACCTAGCATTAGGCCCTCTTGAATTAGAAACTAACTACACCATAGAGAGACACTCTCCACTGTATATCCATCAAGGGATAATGCAAGCTGTTAAAGTCGCATATAAATATTATTACTGTACTTCCATGATGTCTGCCACGAGACAATCACAGTCACATAACACATCCAAATGCCATTGCTTAAAACAAAGAAGACGTAATCCAAAATAAACTTTGACAGAATGCAGGAAAATTCAAAACAAACCACACAAACAGAATCTTTATGTGAAACAACCATACAATGCATACATTTTAACATACAGTATAACATAGTAATGTGACATGGAAATCACTGGTATCAGTCTCCACCAACCAGACAGTCACCAATCCGCAGCAGAATGACAACTCATACCTCATTGCGGTTGATCTACTGAACATTGTCTAAACACTGTAGGCACTGCCAAATCTCATAATACAGTACTGGAAAATTTTGAAATTTAAAGAATTAATGAAGTCATTAGGTTCTTAACTATCACTCAAAACTTGTACAAGGTACAGGACACTTGAGGACAGTCTTTGTGTGGTCTATTAACATCTTAGGTCACCATCATGCATTAAACCTGTAATGAGAGCTCCTTTCAGTTAACTGTACTTGTAGACATGTAATTGTTTTTCTTGTGTTTATGCACAGTAGCTATTTAATTGTGGAGATTGTATATTAGATTGTATATGCTGCATGTAACAATATATATGTTTACATTGAATATATGTTGTATATTACATTATACATGTTTGTACGGCTGCTATTTTGGCCAGGTCTCTTTTATAAAAAAAAATTTAATCTCAATGAGACTTCCTGGTTAAATAAAGGTATAAATAAAATAAAAGCAAACTGATTCCGCTTCTTTATGAAGTTACATTTTGGCTACTTCTCCGTTGTTGAGATCTGCCTGTTTGTGGTCTAGCACAGATGCATTTATCTTGTTGCATGTTAAGTTTTAATATCATCATATGCTAGCAGCTGTGAACATTATAGTCTGCATCCAATAATTTCTTGAAGATTCAGTGAATCAAGCAGCACTTTGGAAATGAAACGCTCTACTCAAATCACTTTATTTACCTTCAGTATTTATTTTCTGTGTATGGCTGCAGGAGATAAATGTTAACAGCTTGGCCTTCTAAATAAGATAATTAAAAAGTGAATACATGTTAGAAGCATAATCATCAATCTTTGCTTACAAATCATTTTAAATTTTGCCACTATGTTATTTAAATGTTATTCTATACGGCACCCTTCATGATAAATACATCCTGATCAATTATCCTCCTTTCTAAATATGTCAAGATCCACTTTGTCTCTGCAGCATTTGATGCAAAGCAGGAAGCAGCCCTGTATAGATACCAGTGCACACTCAGGAGACACCCAACTCAGACTGATCCAGTCAATCCAACTTGCACACAGCCTCACGTTTTTTCTAGCTGTGAGGAAGCAGGGAAAACTGCTGTGTCACCCTTGTATAACAATCATTTATTCCCTCCATTATGAAACTCACTTAATGTAGTTCAGGGTCAGGGTCTAGTCTAGTAGCTTTAACTGCAGGTCAGGAAACTAATCTAGACACTGTTCCGGGACACACTTATTCACATACCAGGCCAATCAATCCACTCTGCACACAGACAGTGGACAAACCAGAAGTGAAATCCAAAGTCTCCATTGATACACAGTTTATGACTATCTACTGATCATAACACCACCTTAATTCAGTTCTGGGTCCCAAGGAATGGACCTTTTACCAGTAGCAATGCGAGCTCTGCAGAAAGCAGTCCTGAATGGGGGGTTTATTACAGGGTACACACTTGGACCCAGACCCACACTCAGCTGTATTTGTCTCAATACAGCAACTTACCCAGAAATCAAACCCAAGTCTCTAAGGTTAAGCAGCTGCTCTAAGCACTGTGCCACTCATGGACACAGGGGATTCAGACCCCTTCACTTTTTTCAAACTTTATTGTGTTATAGCTTTAATTTAAAAAGGATAAATATGAAACTTTTGCCCATCAATCTACACTTAATATTTGCAATTTTCAGGTCTGAAAATTGTTCAATGGGGCTTTCACTGGACCACTCAAAGGACATTCACACACTAGTTCTAAAGCCACTAACTTGTTGTTGGAAGGCGAAACTTCACCCCAAAGTAGTGTCCAGAGGTGGGATTTCTCCATTCCCTCAATCCTGTAAAGCCTCCCAGTCGCTGCTGCTGGAAAAACAACACTGCATAATAATGGCACTGGCCTGCTGATGAGCACAGCCTGGTTTCCTATGGATTTATCACTTGGTATTCAAAGCCAAAGAGGTAAAAATTGGTCTTGTCCTACTATACAAAAATTTTTCCTACAATATCACGAGTCCTTTAGGTGTCTTTTCTCCCATTTCCTCAGAAAACCTCTAGTTTTATCAAGAGTGTCTTTCCACTTCATGTCACCTCCCTGACTAAGGCTCTACTTCTTCTTTTGCTCAGTTTGGTCGGGTAGTGGCCAGCTCAAAGAAGAGACTTAGTGGTGGAAAACCTATCCCAGTTTAAGAATGGTTGGAAGTCACTGAGATCTTCAGGATTTTCAGTGCTACAGAAACTTTTCAGTGCCTTTTTCCATCTGTGCACCTGGATGCAATCCTGTCCCGGAGGTCTATGAACAATTCCTTTGACTTTATTACTTGGTTTTTCCTCCAACATTCAAAGCCAGCTGTATAAGTGGATGTGCAAATCATGTCCAATCAATTGCATTTACTGCAAGTGAATTTTAATCAAGGCTGATTAAGGGAAATGGGATGTACCTAGAGTCAGGTTTTGAGTGTCACAGAAAAAGGCTGCAGTGCCTACATTATAGACATGATATTTCAGGTTTTATTTTTAATGTATTTACAAAAATGTATAATCAATGTCAAGTATATATCATCATTCTTATAAGTACATCCATCCATCCATTTTTAAACCCATCCCAATGAGCATCAGGGAACCATCACTAGATGGGGTGCCAGTCCGACACAAGGTGAACAGAGAGATACACACACACACTAGGGTTAATTTAGTAATGCCAATTCACTTAACCTACATGTCTTTTGACTGTGGGAGGAAACCCCCATGAACACGGGAGAGAACATGGAAGCACCACACAGGGAGCATCCGGAATGCAAACCCAAGTTCTTTCATCATACGGAAAAAAGTTTGACAATAACAGGTCAACAAAACTCACCAATCCTGTCTACCTATTTTTTTCAAAATAACATCAAGTAAAGGATCCTAAAGTTCAACCCTCCGAGACATGTCTGTGTTTCTCTAAGTGAAAACAAAAAAACAATTGTGTGAAATTTACACAAGTTTCTAATTGTGTCCCCTGTGTTTCTGTTGAACTCATTTTAAAGGAACAACCTACAGTACAGCTACTGAAATAATTTCTTTCATAATTTTAAACACTGTAATCATGTCACATCTTAATCTTCATTTGTTTATACTCCTTCGGTCTCTCCTCATAGCTCATACCTCTCAATCCCAGAATCCCTTCTGATATATAACATAACATTCTGTAAGCCTTCTCAAAGGTTTAGGTTTATGGACACTGTCTGCATGTAGAAAGTGATGAGTCCACTATAACTCCTACGTCCTTCTCATAAGGATTATTTTCAAGTTTCATATCCCCCATTGTGTACTCAGATCTAACATATCTCCTCCCTACTGTACTTGTAATACCTCACATTTGTTTACATTAGATCTCACAATGCCACAAATCCTCCAAGTCTATATTGTTTTTCAACTCCTTCTGTAATGATTCAACTAACTCTAGATTATCTGCCAATCCACCTAGTATGGTTTCATCTGTAAACGAAAGCATCTTGTCATTTGTATTCCTATCCATATCATTTACTGTATATATATATTAAAATAAGCAGCAGCCTCAGAACTGAGGGACACCACTTTTTAATATCACCCAATTCTGATTAGGTTTCTTGTACTATAGCACTCTGCTTCCTGTGTTTTACCCAATTCTACAACCACCTACACACTAAATTCCCATTCTTTATTTAATTTGATGCTTAACCTCTAATGAGGAAACTTATCAAATGCTTTCTGAAAAATTGAGGTAAATACATAAATACTAGTAGTCATCGACTTACATCCTATGCATCTTACAACCATTCGACTTACGACCGCTACTGCAACAGTTTTCGCCACACCAGCTCTATATGGCGTGACTCATTCATCTCAATCTCAGTTTATTACCTGCAGTGGTTTTGACTATGTTCAGTTATATTTGTCGTACAATTACAGCAAAAAAGGTAATTGATCTCAACCTAAAAATTAAGGTGATCAAGCAGTACCAGGGAAGAAAAAAAAATGAGATTGCATATGACTTTAAGTTATCCCATTATAACCGGAATTACCTACACATGCTCTACTGCCACACTCTGGTTAACCACCAAAGGTTCTGCATTTTGACTCACAATGTGCCGTTTCATACAAACCGCCAGAAAGTGGTAATGAAACCACACTGAACTCCTTAATCTCTTAATGTTTATTATTAACAGGCTGAAATGTTAAAACTGAAAACACGAGTGCTCAAACTCTGCCAGTAAAATTTCTCCTCTTACAGTTAACACAATGAAAATTGGGAGAGGCTCACAATGATGACGTAACATAATACAAACAAACAAAGGATTGTGAAGCTGTTAAAGGTTTGGAACACAGGCGAGGAACAGTAATAATGAAACGAAATACAAAAATAATTTGCAAAAAAAAAAAAGATAGAACATCTACACAATGTTCTAAGAATGATGATTAAAAAAACAAACAATACGACTTAAGGGACTTATTACATAGTACCATGCATATGGTCAGGTTTGAATACATAGTCCGTGTTATGTCCAGATTGACTTATGACTGGTCGACATGGTTGTAAGTCTATGAGTACCTGTAATATCATAAAATGCGAAAAATAATCTAGTAAAAACTGAATTTCCACTGGTTAAAAGTTGAACAGACATTGGAACCTTGAAGGAATAAAACACGCCATATCAAAGAAGCAAATTCATTATAAAAGCTGGTTCCCCTGGTAACAAGTGCTTAGCAACATAAAGAGCCCTACCTACAGTACCTTGGCAGAAGAAAGAGAAGCCACAGATGGGCAGGTACAGACTGGGACTCAGGGCGGCACAACAGGCAGAGCCAAGTCAAGGCTGGTTTCCATAGTGATGAAGCAGGACATAATATTATTTATATCTTGCTCTTTCTCCCCAATCTTTCTTGTGTCTCACTTTCGTACAGTAAGTAAAGGAATTGAATAAGTTCATCATGCTACATTAACCCCATTGCCAAAATTAAATTTGATCTTTACACACAGGAATTGATAAACAAAAAATAAACCATGTACACATGCATTTGCTATGACAAAGGTGTTAAAATTCCTAAAAGTAAAACATTTGACATAAATAAAAGCATCCAGTTCAAAAAATGTTTCAGTCATGGAATGGCTGTCACAAACTTCAAATTTACAGCAAGACTGACTACTTTAATGACTACATCACTTGGATATCAGTTTAGGGAGGTCTTCTAAAGGACACAGATCTTTGAATAGAATATTTAACAGTATCCTTCAGATCACAACCACTGTTATTGAGAGTTTTAATTTGCTCATCTGTCACTTGATCCTGGCACTAACTGCAGTACTAAATTGTCATTGTTACTTTTATTGTCAAATTGTTATTGCTAATGGAGTGCAAAGTTCACAGACAATCGACAAGTATTCCAATTTTGAATATCTCAATCATTTTAAGTCAGCTTTGTTGATCCTCTATGGGACAATAAATGAAAAGTTTAAAGTAACCAGTTCTGCTGACAATGACAGAACAATCCTGCAGAAAAAGAAGAGAAGTATATTCAACAACTGAACTGATACAGCATACTGGAAACAGTGAAGAGATTCCTGTAGGTATCTAACTCACCAAAGAATTCAAACCAGATATTGTACACTTACTTATGTTTCTATAAGTACTGCTAAAACCATAATCTGTTTTTATGTTATGCCTGAAAAAACAAAGTGGGGCTTTTAGTCAGGGCCACCCCTTCAGCTACACAGATGTCAGATCAGAGTCACTGTTATCAATAAAGGTGAGCAGCTGAGAGGTGGCTTTGATCTAGAATACATAATAATAACAACTACCCTTGTAGTACGAACAGAGAGATTCTTGACATTTTGGGAAACTAAACAGGTGGGAGACTTTAAGTTTGAAAATGATTGTTGATAACCAAAGTTAAAGTGAAAATGAGTGAGAAAGGACACATTAATTCAAAATTCTTTTAACCTATAATACAGAAGAGATTTATAACCCAATACAAAATTCAATTCAAAATATTTTGTTTAGACAAAGCATATAATAAAGCAGTTAAATCTAAAAATGTAAATAAACCTTGTACACTGTATTCAAAACAGAAAAAGAAACAAAGACTGGACTGTTTAAAGTTCCTATTTTAATGTCTCAGAAGTGTTACAGAACTGCTGGCTTTGACAATGAAACCAATGTCTCTAAAGATGTCTATGTTAAGGCAGCCAATTCCAGTCATCTCAAAAACAAGTATATATCAAGAAAACTGGAATCTGCTTGAAGTGTAATACCTTCTCTTCACCCCTACTTCAATTTTCCCCACAGGTTCACTTAAGGACAAATCTTTTAAGATAATTTAATACAATACACATAAATTACCTTCCCATTTAGGGAAAGACAACTTTTACATAAATAACCTTTACAATTCTAAAATACATTTTCCAATTAATTAATCTGAAAGAAATTTTACTGTATACGATACAGAAAATATTTTTTCCATCAGTAACAAGTTGGGCTGTCTATAAACAAGCTTTGGCACCATCTTATGGTCACTCTTGAAACAGCAAGGGATCCACCCAAATATCAATGTAATTTTGGCACCTTTCTTTTGCAATAGCCATACATAATCCATCATTCTTCTGATATAACAAGTTAAAAAATAAAATTTGAGCTTCTTATTTACATAAGCAGCAGATTTAAGTTACAAAATGCATAACCACTTGTGCAAATAAATGCTCCCGTCTTATAACCCATATTTACTTTACAACTGCTTTGTTTTGCATTAAGAAACATTCAAGCAGGCAGGCAAACTTAAATATATATCAGTCTCTTTTAGACAATTAATTTAAAAAGCAGGCAATATAAATTATTAAATCTTAATCATGTGTTCCATCAAGACTAATTTTGATCTGATAGTCACAATATTTGAATTTCTCAATAACTGCAAGCTAGACTGGTGTCAAAGTGACATCACTGTCCGATAAACTAGCAAATCTGTTAAATTAGAAAATGATAACGCACAGTAGCAAATGGTCTCAGAAATGAAATCTTCAATTTATGCAGGCAGATAAGAAATTTAAAAGGCAATTCAGATCATAGTCCTAAAACATTCTTACGATACCTTAACATTAAATTCCTGTGTATATACTGGAGCAAGAATAATTCATTTTACAGATAATCTTTACAAGAAGCTGCAATTACTTACCCTCAGCACCTCAGCCCATACTACTATTTGTAATAATGATTAAATAATAATATTTTGGGCGAGGCAGGTTTGAGGACTGTTAAAATAGATCTACAAAATAGTATACGAGTGACTGATTTCTTTTCCTGCTGCCAGTCACCTCTGGCTAAATTAACAGACTTTTTTAAACAATGAAATCTGAACTAACCATTCAGTGCTCATTATTTTTCACAAAATGAATCGTAGTAATATTACTACTACATACTGCCAGCCTGAAGAAAATACAGCCTTACATAGAGTCATTTATTAGGAGCAATAATATTTCCTAATAAGGGACCATAATAAACAGCTGCCATAGAATCTAAGTGCTTGCAGTGCAATGTTTTTTTAAGAGATAAACTTTGACACTGATTAAGAATATTGGCATTCTGTATCACCTGTACATTTCAGATTCATAAATAACATCAGATTTCTTTAGAGACAAAAGCCGAGAAGTCTGTGCACCAGTAAAAACAAATGAAAATCTGAAAGTGGAAAACAATATGTTGAGGGTGCAGTAGAAACAGGTTATTTATTATCACCAACGGTTTTCTATAAAAATAATATTACTTTTGTATCAATGTTATTGTAGCACAGACTACTCATAAAAAACATACTGGACAGGCACATGTTACATGAAATCAACATCACAACATATGACATGAGAAATGTTTTCAGCACCAAAAACAGAGGGAGGTTTCCAGTGTCACCTCTGCTATGGGAAGCACATTGGAAATTGGGATAATGCACCAAAGATTCAGCTGTGTGACAGGACTGGCACTGTTGCCCGTTCCATGTCCAAATACCTGTCACAACTGCAGCCTGATGATGGGGTAGGAGGTGGAGCTGGCTCCAGGTATTTCATTACAGGTTACTTAGTACAGGTGGGGCATTTGGAATAATATCAGTGCCTTTGCCTTCCACCAGGTTGTCCCAGGAATTAAACTCCTCATTTAGATCTATAGGGAGTAACAGGAAAAAAAGAAAAAGGGAAAAAAAAAACAGCATGAGTAATTAAACCTCCAAAAATTATCCTATCCTAGGTCTGCTGCTCTTTTCGATTTACATGCTTCCATTAGGTCAGATTATCTCGGGGCATAACGTGAGCTACAACAGCTATGCTGATGACACACAGCTGTATTTATCAATACAGCCCGATGACCCCAACACTCTTGATTTAATGACACAATGTCTTACTTGTGTTTCTGAATGGATGAGTAGTAATTTTCTCAAACTAAATAAGGAGAAAACAGAAATTTTAGTGATTGGCAAAAATGAATATAATGAGGTTATTAGAAATAAACTTGATGCAATAGAATTAAAAGTCAAGACAGAGGTTAAGAATTTAGGGGTAACTATTGACACTGACCTGAATTTTAAACCACGTATTAATCAGATTACTAGGATAGCATTTTTTCACTTAAGAAATATAGCAAAAGATAGACCTCTTATTGCAAGATGCTGAGAAACAGTTCACGCTTTTGTTTTCAGTCGGCTAGATTACTGTAACGCACTCCTCACAGGACTACCCAAAAAGACATCAATCAATTACAACTAGTGCAGAATGCAGCTGCTAGAATCTTAACTAGGAAAAGAAAATCCGAACACATCTTTCCAGTTTTGATGACACAACATTGGTTACCTGTGTAATTTAGAATTTACTTTAAAATACTGCTTATGGTTTACAAAGCCTTAAGAAATCTCGCTCCATCTAATATTTCAGAATGCCTCTCACCTTACACTCCTAATCGTAACCTTAGATCTTCAAATGAGTGTCTGCTTAGAATTCCAAGAGTTAAACTTAAAAGAAGTGGTGAGGCGGCCTTCTGCTTTATGCACCTAAAATCTGAAAATAGCTTGCCAATAGGTATTCGCCAGGCTAATACAGTGGAGTTGAGTAAAAACAAATTACTTTAACATGGCTTTCTCATAGATTCAATTTTGTTTATTCCTGATGCTCTGTATATTCAATTTATTATCATTATCATTTATTGTGGCTCCAAAATTCGTACCAACTCCTACTTTCTCTTCTGTTCTTTTTCCAGTGTTCTGTGGTGGCAATCTGCGCCACCAACACCTGATCAAAGCACCGTGATGTCCCTACATTGATGGATTAAAGGCCAGAAGTCCACATGACAGTCATCATTAAGCTCTTCCATGTGAACCCTGAATACAATGAAGACTGATTGAGGTCATTTATGTTAGGTAGACTGCCTAGAGGGGGCTGGGTGGTCTCGGAACCCCTGCAGGTTTTATTTTTTTTCTCCAGCCATCTGGAGTTTTTTTTTTTCTGTCCTCCCTGGATATCAGACCTGACTTTTATGCTATGTTAATTAGTGTTCCCAAATTTTATTTTCTTATTTATTTTGTCTTTTTTCTCTTTCTTCATTCCGTAAAGCACTTTCAGCTACATCATTTGTATGAAAACGTGCTATATAAATAAATGTTGTTGTTGTTAAATTTGAATGGCAAAATTAACAACACTGTTCCACTGCACTTTGCATTTCTCATTTTTACAGTTTTTATAAAATCTTTAATGTTAAAATCTAAACACACGAGTTACAAGTAAAACTCTCTCTCTCTCTCTGAAAGTCACACAACATATAATCCTCCTATTTGTAAAAGTAATCGCCACCTTAGAAAACTGGATAATCCACTTTAGCTGTAATCACCAGCTAATCAATCTTTCCAATTGTAGTGCAGAAATTCTGGCCCATTGGTTTAGACTGATCAACTTCATGTCTGTACCATCAAAAAGTTTTCCAGAGGTAAAATAATCTACCAATATGTTTGACATTTTGGGATGTTTATACCACTGAATGCTACTTTTGGTGTTCTCCAGAAAAAAAAAAAGAATAAACAACTCTGAAAGTGAAGTAAGGATCAATGAGAGAAGCCTGAAATCCTATGAATTTCGTAGAGGGTTTAATGTGATTTCCTTTGAAAATGGATGCTTCAAGAAGTGATCTCTGCAGGACAGTCACTGTTCAAGATTGTGGTGAATGTTTTTTTGGGAAGTTCAAGAAATTTTAGGATGTTTTGTAATAATTTGCAGACTGATAAAATCAATAATGACTTTATGGAAGTGCATCTTTGCATGACTTGTCTCTAAAATTCACTGTGATAAGGAGTTAGTGAAATTTGTTAGTCACAGTGTGCCTAAAGCAGGTGTGATTTACTAGTTTCACACATTTAGCTGACTTAGACCCAAGTTTAACTTTGTATTATCTGTGATGGACTCATTCTTGCTTTGCACCAACTGCAGTCAGGACAAGCTACAATCCAGTGTTCCTGAACTAGATGACTTCTCACTACATTGGTTGATCTTGACTCATGCTTGCATGCATTACAGCATGGACTAATGCAACTATTTTCTGTCCACATCCAATGCTAAATGTGTAAAGGCCTGCATGGCTTGTGTTAAGAGGAATCTAAGGCTGTTTTTTTTTACTTATGCCTTTCATTAAAGTATCAGAAAAACAGCAGTGCAGTAAAACTACAAAATTAGGAGGAAAAACAGTATTTAGTAATAACTATACCTTTTTAATCTTATGTACCAGGGTTTGAGCCATTCGTGAACTCAACTGAGAATGCATGGTAAATTCCAATTCACTTCCTGGTATTGGAAATTATAATTGCATGCAACTGAAGGTAAATGGATTTGAAATTGAATTGGAATGTCAGGAAAAACAGAATTGAATTCAAATAAACTCCATGAAATTTCAGTTTCTAAGATAATTTGACTCGATTCTCTAAACAGTCTACAGTACATTAAATATTATGAATCACGTAAATAAAAAACATACAAAAATAGTACAAGATGAATTTATGTTTTATGTATCATGCATGTTAATGTCACAAATCACTGTTATAAATAAAAAGTACAATTATGATAATTTGCATTTGTCACTCTGTAATTAATGTCCCTAACAACATTTTCTTAAAATAGATTAAAACAATGTTTTCCAGAATTCTATGCAAGGTGAAGGTTCATAACTTACGAGCATAAATAAAAGCCAATTAGGGCCCATGTTGAAGGTGTAAGATTGGAGATTTTCTGTGAGTTTGGCTGGAAAAATTTTGATTGACTTTGGATTGCTTTAAGTGTATGATCTTGGACTGCATGGGGATCTGATTTGTGTTTGAACTCTGGATTGCAATGTTAACACACAAATTTGGAATCCATATTAAACTGGAAATATCGGAGAAATCTTAAATTTCTGGGAAGACCTTTATGAAGGATCATTTTGGTGAACCAGCTCCTACAACTTCAGGTAACCACAAAGCAATCTGTAAGCACTGTGGTATACCTGTGTTCATGGATCCAACTGAGCTACATCAAATTTTAAACGGCATCCTCAGGGTGAGTACTTGAACTGGTAGTGAACCAAGCACTTTGAAAATATAAACATATGATCAACACTGCTGCACAAGAATCAAACATATAGGATTTTATTCATTGCTAATAAATGTGGAAGTTTGGTTATTTACCAATGTAAAACAAAAAATGATTTTGTTTATGTGGCTGCATGTATTAACTTGTGCATGGGACAAGAGGACTCAATACAAACAATAAGTAATATCAATGGCCATGTCTAGCACTTGTCTCATCCACATCTTGGTATTTGTAAGGCACCATAAATAAAGTTCAAACGTATGTCCCTACATGTAATCCCAAAGAAATGCTCAGAAACAGCAATGAATGGAATTCGGCAGAATTTCACTGAATTGAATTCCACTTCCTGAAACTCCAATTCAATTCCAATTCAGTTTCTTATAGTTGTTAAATTCCAATTCTATTTCCTTGTTTGAATTAGAACTGTTGAGTTCATTCCTGAATTGACCCTAACCCTGTTACGTACTGTATTTGAATATACAGAATTCAATGCAGTGCTTCATTTTGTAATCAAACTAGCAAAATACCTGCGTTTCACAGCAGTGAAGTAGTGTGTTAAAGAAGTTATGAAAAAGAAAAGGAAACATTTTAAAAACAACGTAACATGATTGTCAATGTAATTGTCGTAGGCTTATTTTAGTATTTAAAGTGAATTTGATGATTGTAAAGAGTTTAATTTATGATTGTAAATGTTGTGTATGAGAAATGCACATTTTTAGGATGCAAGGATGTCTTTGTAAACGACGTTTGCATTTCTTCCCTCAGGCTGTAAAATGACCAAGCTGTCTGCTGAGCTTACTCTTGAGCATGCAATGTACAGTTGGCCATGTGAGAAGCAATCTTGTGTCAAGTCAAGGCCGAACTTTTTTAAAGTCTGGCCCTGTGACTTATTTATTGTCATAGTGAAGCAGGCCCTTATTGGAAATTGGAGGCGTTTGAATTGCAATGGGAGGTCAGAGGGTATGAGAGGGATGCAAGGAATAAATACAGTGTCCCCTGAGCCAGTTCCAGCGAAGACAGTTGCCTCAATGAGGTTATTGTGCAGAGATCTGATCTGAAGTCTGGTGCAGTTACAAAGTTTTAGTGGTTGTAAGTTTCGTAGTAACATACTGTAATTGGTGCACCGACCTTCAAAAATGGAGTGTGCAGTGGCACATCCGTAAGATTAGGAGTGTGAAGAAACTAAATGAAAAGGCAGGAATCACCAGCAGGAAGATGTGAAGCTAGGCAAACAGTAACAGGCTTGAAGTAGTGGAGTAAAGAAGAAGGGAGCAGTGAGCAAGACGAACAGCTGAGGAAAGTAAGGAAGGGAGTAAAGAGGCACATGAGCACGGGATGTTGTTAATGTATATAAGCAGGGAACCAACCACGTGGTAGGTGTGCGGACAGCGGCCGTGCAGAAAAAGGGAAGGGGGACCAGGGGTTGCCCATGTGCATCTCTGCCATGAAATAAATCCTCTGTTAATGGAAATAAGGAATGAAACCACCAAAAGGAGGGGTCAGTTCCTTACAGCATAATGGTGAGAACTGCCGAAATGAAGATGTTATTTTCAAAAGTTAGTTACGGGGCACAGCGCAAAATGAAACATACTTTATGTT
This sequence comes from Polypterus senegalus, assembly GCF_016835505.1. Taxonomy (NCBI): domain Eukaryota; kingdom Metazoa; phylum Chordata; class Cladistia; order Polypteriformes; family Polypteridae; genus Polypterus; species Polypterus senegalus. The sequence continues at coordinate 32,865,278 of NC_053170.1, read as the reverse complement.
TGTAAGTACAGTGTAAAGGATGAGCATTGGAAATTTGGGCTTCCTACATATATTGGAAGTTGCAGAAATAGTGAGGATGGGTTTCCCCTATCTACAGTATATATACAGTTTAGGGTGTACACCCATTTCCCCCCCCTTGGGTGTTGCGCTAGGACATGAAACATACCTAACTTTTTTAAGTACACTGCAAGGAATGAGCATGCGAAATTTCAGCTTCCCACCTATATGGAAAGTGGGAGAATAAGTGATGAGTCAGTGTGGACGTAGCCTTTTATATGTATAGACTATCTCAGACTAAATCTTTCCCACCATTAAAGTGTGATATTTTTCATACTGCAACCAGTAGTCATTTTCTTTTAGACCAGTCTAGATAACTACAAGTAATAAGAAAATAAGATATTGATATTACATTTCTGAATGAAACACCTACTTGTTAAAAATCTACGTATAATGAAACTCATGGCACAATAACCACTGAAGTTCTGCAAATACAGACATATGCAGTATAAATAAAAAAGGGTATTAATCTCCGTTGTCACACACGTGCACATGGGATGCAGCTAAACTCTGCACTGACTATTTTTCTTCCTTTCCTGTAGACCAAGAGTTCCCAAAGTGGTCGATTTGAACTTTCTAGGGGTCGATAGTTTCAATAAAAAAATTTGGGGGTCGACAACAGCAAAAATAGACCCCCTTACTACTGCTACTTGTTTATTACTTCAAAATATCTATGATTCCAATAAGTACCTAATTAAGAAGTAAAATTATTAAAAAAAAAACACTTTTTTAATAAAAACACATTACATACCAAACTTGCGAACAAAAAGGAAAAATGTGTCATTAAAAGAGTCACAGGTAAGAATGCATGAAAATACATGTAGCACAAACATGTCTGTGCATTGTCTTATCGAACATATCAAAGCAAGTGCGGACATGAAAAACCTTTGCATGTCTGCACTTGCTCGCAGTGAGACGAGACAACGCATATTCGATATTAGCAGAATCTATCAGTCTTGTACGGTCATGCTTTCATAAAACACTATAAATTGGTTCGTTTGATGTGACATGTACTTATTTGTGATTTGAACTTTGAATATAATTATTTATTGAGGAGCAGTACAGTGATCCCTCACTACATCACTCTTCGACTTTCGTGGCTTCACTTCATCGTGGATTTTATATGTAAGCATATCTAAATATATATCATGGATTTTTCTCTGTTTCACGGGTTTCTGCGGACAATGGGTCTCTTTATTTCTGGTATATGCTTCCTCAGTTGGTTTGCCCAGTTGATTTCATTGGCGGATGGTTGAGAAGCTACCCAATCAGAGCATGTATTATGTATTAAACTCCTCAATGATATACGATATGCTTCCCGTGCAGTGGTTCGCATACTTAAAAGCCCGAATAGCACCTATTGATTTTTGATTGTTTGCTTTTCTCTCTCTCTCTCTCTGACATTCTCTGCTCCTGACAGAGGGGGTGTAATCAGAGGGGCTGTTTGCACACTGGCCTAGAGGATATGGACGCTCCTCTAAAAAATGCTAAAAGACTACCTTCACATTGCTCCCTTTCTTGCGGCTGCTTTGTTGGGAGGTGCTTTGCATACTTAAAAGCCCTAAAAGCACCTATTGTTTCTTGATTGTTTGCTTTTCTCTCTCTCTCTCTGACATTCACTGGTCCTGACGCTAACTCCTTTGAAAAGGAAGATATGTTTGCATTCTTTTAATTGTGTGACAGAACTATCATCTCTGTCTTGTCATGGAGCACAGTTTAAACTTTTGAAAAAAGAGACAAATGTTTGTTTGCAGTGTATTAAAGTTCCTGTCTCTACAACCTCCTGCGTTTCTGTGCAAATCTGTGACCCAAGCGTGACAATATAAAAATAACAATATAAACGTATGATTTTCACTTTGGATTTTCGCCTTTCGCAGGGGGTTCTGGAACGCAACCCCCGCGATCGAGGAGGGATTACTGTACTACGAAAAAGAAAATCAGAGGACACAGTTTATTTATTCGAGTTTGAACAAAAATCTTCTTTCAAGTAAGTACATACTTTATTGTTTTGTTTTTGGTTTTTTTTTATCATGGGGCTGTCAAAATTGTTTGTTAATAAAAGTTTTTATTTCTTCAGATAATAATATGACCAAAAAAGAAATGCAGACAGTACAGCTTGGACTATTTGTACTTAATTTGAATTAACATATTTATTTTATAAATGTCAAAAATGTAAAAAAAACTCTGCTCGTATTTTTTTGCTTTAATTTTCGTTAGTGCAGGTTTCAGTATTAAATGTTGCACAAGATAATGTCATATTCCATAGTCCTTTTATCTTTTTCATTCATTAATTACAAGTGATTAAAATGAAAAGTTTGATATCTAGTGAAATATTTAATATCAAGTACTGTACAAATGTATTAATTTGAGTAAGTAAAGTAAATGACTAGGGGGTTGATGGTTTTAAAAGTTTTTGGAAAAGGGGTCTGCAGCTGAAAAAAGTTTGGGAACTCTTGCTGTAGACCATTCACGGGAGATTCCACCTGGCCCTCTTGATGTCACTTCTGGGACTGAGCCTATGGAAGGAGACCTTGCTGGCTCCGGCCCCTGTGATGTCCCGTCCAGGCTCGAAACAATGGCTGAAGACCTTCATGAGCCAGACCCCTGTGATCTCACCTCCTGTCTTCCCCTTTAAAAGCCTCCACCTTTTCCCTATTCCCTCAGTTCTGTTTTGGACTCGGTTTTGTGCACAGCAGTGCTGTATTTACTTGATCGACTTTGCAGCCAGGAAATCAATTATACGGGTGGCTGCCCCAAACCTTTCCATGACTGTGAGTCGAGTTTGTGACATTGCCGTAGTTGGCAGGATGGAGAAGTCCCGGAAGAGAAGGAGACAGGACCTGCAATGTACCCAGGTGGCAGCGTACCGGGGCCGAGTTTTCAGGCAGGGAGAGTGTCCCGTGGTTCGGCGAGAACTAGTACGGGCTCCGCTCCTGGCATGCTTAACCAGGCAACCTAGAGAGGCCAGGGAGTGTGCGAGAGGGGCTCACAGAGTTAGGCTGATCCGGAGGGGGGAGGCAAAAACAGCTTATTATGCTCTCTCGGAGAAGAGTGCCAGTCTCCCTGTGAAACCAGAGCCCCAATTACCACCTAGAGGTGCCCCAGACTGGCAGGTAAGTAAAGTACAAAACTGGAGGTTGGACCCAGAGTGGCCTGCTATCTGATCCTGAAAGCGCTTCCCTGTGGCTTCACCCAGCCGGTCTGGGGCAAGCAGTTTAAGAACATGGCAGAGCTCATAGAGCTTCTGGAAACTCAAAGGACGGCCTCAAAATCTGAGGGAGCAGAACCATTCCTTTGTCGAACTCAACCAGTGTACATGGCAAAACCTAGACCCGTACAACCCAGAGCTTGTGCCAGCATCCCCCGAGTCGCAGGTGCGCAAATCGCTTGGAAGCAAGGAGGGATGCAGGTAGAGGGGGAGGAGGGGTTGGTGTGCTCTGACTTAGCCATTGGCGGTCCCACATACAGGCGTAGTGGTTGTAAACAGGTACAAGACCATGGCCTTATTCGATTCCGGTAGCAACATTACCATTGTAGCCCACCGGTTTGTGCTGCCGCGACAGTGGTTAAGAATTAAGACCAGTATAGCCTGTGTCCACGGAGAAATCCGTTGGTACAGCTCCGCCGCTTGTCACATCAGTTACTGAGGATCGGTACGAAAATTAAGCATGGCCGTCCTTCCGATTCCACCACACTCGGTGATACTGGGGCGGGACTGGTCTAAAATTAAAAGCGGTGAGACACATACCACTCCTGGTGTTAACTTGGGCCTAGTTATAGACGGGGATAAGCCTTTTCAAGCTGCCTCCACGCCGTGTAACCAGCCAGCAGAGAGAGACGAAGCGGCCTCCCTGAGTGATGTGGCAACTCCCGGACCGTCATGTGGCGATACGTCATCCACCAGCGCCGAGACGGAATGGGAGGAAACCACACCTCTTGAGGTTGGCCCAGACCCTCTGTCCCTTTTTGCGGTTTCAATTCAGAGAGACGCTGGCTTCTTTTAAAAAGGGAGCAGTGGAATGATGACTCTCTGAAGTTTGTCAAAAATGCAGTGGTCCTAGTCAATGGCCATCACACTAACCAGTCGATGCCACAGGGTCCTCACTTTACGTTAGACCAGGGGTCCTCAATCCCAGTCCTAGACAGCCGCAGTGGCTGCAGGTTTTTGTTCTGACCTGGTTGCTTAATTAGAAAGCAATTCTTGCCAATAAAGCACTAACAAGCTATGAAATTAAATTAACTCTGCTATGTCCGGTCATTCTCATATCCTAGATTTTCTTTCCCTTTCTATCATGCAAATGATTTGAAGGCTAAAATGGACGAGTAATTCTCAATCCTTCACTTTTTTCTCTTCATTTCTCTTCCAAGTATTTAATTAAACCCAATAGTGCAGATAAATACACACAGGTGTAAATGTAAATAAGCTAAATGGAGAAATGCTGCTCTCTCTTGTCATTTGCATGTTATTGATAATAAGGAGCAATTAAAATAGCTATTTAAGACAAAATTAAGCAATAAGGGCTCAAAATCACTAAAGTGAAGCAGAAGTGTTACTTTAGCAATAAGTGCTTTTTATTAAGCAACTGGTTTGGAGCAAAAACCTGCAGCCACTGCTGCTCTCCAGGACCGTGATTGAGGACCCCTGCGTTAGACAATGACCTTCTGTATTGCGTAGCAGTGCATGATGGGTAGGAGAGATGGCTACTTTTATTCCTGCTGACCTTCCGGCGGCAGGTCTGTGAGTTAGCACACGCCCACCTCCTAGGTGGCCATTTGGGCAAAGAGAAAACCCTGGAGCAGATCAAACTCGATTTCTATTGGCCGGGAATCAATGAGGAGGTTCGCCGCTTTTGCACTTCTTGCCCCGAGTGTCAATTGCGACAAATTCCTAGGAAGGACCGTGCTCCTCTCGTTCCTATTCCCCTAATTAAAGTTCCCTTCCACATAATTGGGGTTGATTTATTCGGACCTCTACAGCCCTCAGCCCGAGGACACAAGTATATTTTAGTCCTCGTGGATTATGCTACCAAATACCCTGAAGCTCTTCCGTTGCGCTCAGCTACTTCTAAAGCCATCGCACAGGAATTGCTAGGGGTCTTTGCGCGTGTTGGCATATTAGATATCCTAAAAGAAGGATGGGAAGAAGAGGCTCTTCCCTCTACAAACATACTGGAGTATATTGCACAATTACGAGATAGATTTGGTAAGATTCGGCCCTTCCTTAAAAGTCACATGGAAGAGGTCCAAGTAGCACAGGTCCGATATTACGACCACAGCACGTCTCTCGTGGAGATCGTATCATGGTCCTAGTACCTACCTCTCACTCTAAGTTGCTTGCCTATTGGCAAGGCCCCTACGAAGTTAAGGAGAGGAAAGGACTCGTCGACTATTTGGTGAGTCAACCCAATTGTCGGCCGAGGGAACGGGTTTATCATGTAAACCTGCTGAAACCGCGGAAGGACAGGGATCTCGATCCCTCCTCCGGTCAGCCCCGCTCACTCTTTGCTCACACAGCTAGTCTTAACTTCCAGGCAGATTTAGGTCCCAGACAACAACGGGAGTTGGAAACAGTTATCCTGTCTGTCCTGGAGGTAGTGAGTGAAAACCCCGGAAGGACCTCTCTGGTTGAGCTCGACAGAGCCCGGGGTTATAGTCCGAGAACATCCTTATCGTCTTCTCGAGGCAAAAAGGTCTGAAGAAGAGCTTGAGATCAAGCACATGCTGGAACTAGGTGTAATCGTGGAAAGCCATAGTCCCTGGTCCAGTACCATTGTATTGGTCACTAAGCCTGACGGGAGTTGGAGGCTTTGCAATGACTTCCGTCAGCTTAATCAAGTCTCCCAATTTGATGCCTATCTAATGCCAAAAGTGGACAACCTCCTCAAGAGGCTTGGACAGGCTCAATATTTGACCACACTGGACATGACAAAGGGGTACTGACAGGGTCTTTTAACTGACTCCGCGAAGGTTAAAACCGTGTTTAGCACCCCTAGCAGACACTGGCAGTATCGTGTCCTTCCAGTTGGGTTGCATGGGGCTCCAGCAACCTTCCAGCATCTGGCTACAGTGCTGTCTACCTGGATGACGTGGTCATCTATTCCAGCACATGGATGGAACACCTACGGCAGGTAAAAGCAGTATTGCGGACACTTGGTGAGGCCGGGCTTTGGATTAATCCCAAGAGAGAGCGGTGCCCTTGACTGATTTGACAAAGAAGAGGGCCCCAAACATTGTGGCATGGACTGAAAAGACAAGTGCTGTATTTAGTGACTTGAAGCAGGCGCTTACGTCTGCACCTATTTTGAAGGCACCTAACTTTTCTTTGTCTTTCATCCTCCAGACGGACGCTTCAGACACAGGCCTTGGGGCTGTGCTGAGCCAAAGTGTTAATGATGTGGAACAAACCATCATGTTCCTGAGCCAGAAACTGTTGTACCGGGAAGACCAGGTATGCGGCGGTGGAGAGAGAGGCTTTGGTGATTAAATGGGTGATTACTCAGCTGAGGTACTACCTGTTGTGCCAGGAATTCACCCTTGTCACGGACCATGCACTTTTACAGTGGATGGCCCTGCACAAGGAGTCGAATCCGCGGGTCCCCCGGTGGTTTCTTGACCTCCAGCCATACAAGTTTTCGCACCTTCATCGTTGGGGCACCCTTCACACCAACGCTGATGCTCTTTCTCGGTTTCACGACCTCTCGGTCAGGGTTGCCCGACCCGATGGGTCTGGGCTGAGGGGGAGGCCTTGTCACACACGTGCACATGGGAGGCAGCTAAAGGCCTTGAGTAAGGGCAGTTCAGAGTCATACCGGGATTGGCTTGAACCAATGGCTGAAGACCTTCATGAGCCAGACTCCTGTGATCTCACTTCCTGTCTTCCCCTTAAAAAGCCTCCACCATTTCCCTATTTCCTCAGTTCTGCTTTGGACTGTTTTGTGCACAGCAGTGCTGTATTTACATGATAAACGTTTTTTGCAGCAAGGAAATCAATTATATGGGAGGATACCCCAAACCTTTCTATGACTGAGTCGAGTTTGTGACACTGTAAATAAAATTAGAATAACCTCAGTCCATCCTTTGAATTAGCTTTGTTTGATGTTATTTATCTGTTTTGCACACTAAAGAATTAATTTCAGCCCTCAGATCGCACTCTGTTTGTCAAAAATTTCATCACAGAGGCGGGATGTACTGTTGGGATACAACCTACAAACAGTAAGTTACTGTATTCTAAAATGGCTAAATCGATCATAATGAAATTTTTCATGTACAACAAAGCAACTTAAAATCTAAGCTACACGGCATTAAAAAAAACAAAAAAAAAAACAGATTTGGTACAGTGACTATAAACAATTTGGGGAGAGGTGTTCAAGAAATTTAGCATATTACTGAATATAATACGTCTTTAAATCTATATCCCTTCCCAATGCAAGTATGTGTCCACCGAGGCTTGGCACTATCACCCTTGATCTTCATCCTATATATGGACACATTTACAGCGGATATCCGGACACCAGTACCATGGACATTGCTGTACACGGACATCACCGTTTAAATACCTGGGCTCCAGTATAAGCACTGAAGACAGTACCCCCCCTTACACACATGTTGCCGTGGTGTGGCCCAAGTGGCGAAAAGTCACAGGTGTCCTGTGCAATTGATGGATGCTAAATTGCATCAAGGCAAAAGTGTACAAGAATGTCATTCGACCAGTGGCCCTCTGTGGTGTCGAATGTTGGCCGGCCACCGCACAACAAGAACAGGTGCTCTATATGATGGCGATAAAGATGCTCACTCGAACTCACGAGGTGGGATCACGTAATGAACATGGACATTAGGAGAAGGATGGGAGGGGCACCAATCACAGAGAAGATGCGAGAGGCTCAATTTAGGTGGTAAGGATAGGTCCTGCATAGCGAAGAAGAGACATTGGACTAGATCACCCTTCGACTAAGTCCAGATGACAAGCGACCACGTGGAAGACCCAAAAAGCACTGGTATGACAGAATCAAGGTGGACCTGTGACAGATTGACTTAAATTCCAGAAGGCTCTCTAGATTGGAAGAAGTGGAGGAAGGCAGTGAAAGCAGAAAACCCTGCATTAGAGCGGGACAAATGCTGTACTTTAAGGCCTTTCAAATGGGATTGATGACAATACAAAAACTATGCTATCTAACCAAAACTGTTCAGCCGATGGCAATAAATTTGGCATATTGTGTTGATTTATCCTACTTATAGAGAGGGTTACATTACATGTTAATGTTTTAATGGAATCAATTGCACCGGATGTGGGGTATGGTGTGATGGAGGACCATCACAAAAATTGTGCATCACCCAAAAATTGCCGTCTACTTTCATTAAATTTTGTATTTACATTATTGTTCATGTGCTTTAAAATATAGCCTTCATGGAGTTTTAAGAATTTCTCTGGGAAGTTGTAACTAGATACACAACACCACAAAAACCATTCATTACTCAGAAACAGCTAAGTGGATGCTCATGAAATTTTGCACTTACATTGCAGTTAACCTAATTTAACTTTGAGCTTCAGAAGTTCAAAAGTTTCATCATGAATGGAGTTATATAGAGGGAATAACACAAAAACTGTTATTTTTGCCTATCTTACATGCTACTGTTAGTGCTTCGATTATTCAACAAGCCATCAAATTTATTAATGTGGGATTAACCATCTATGTTTGAAACCATAGCAAACCAGAAAATACAAAGAAGTAGCATTTACAGTTTCAGTATAGGAAGGACTAACTCCAACTACAGAATCTAATCATACACAAAAAGAAAACATTCTCCACTCATGAGAGAAGAGAAATTGATTGACGTAGTGAAGATCATGGATGGGAGATCTGCATTTCAGCCAGCAATGACAAAAGGGTCAACGTTTAAAAATACATAAACACTTGCTTTCAAATTTAACCAATTACATAAGGATACCAGGACAAAACCAGATACTTCAGCTAGTAATTATTTAAATTTGCATTAAAGATTCTTCTCACCTAAATGTCTGTTGAGGAATGCCATTGCTGCCCTGGCTGTAATTTCCAAGGCTCTCTCTGGCTGTAGCTTGCCCCTGGTTTCATAAATGCGGCTCAGCCACGGACTAGTCAAGAATGTAAAGTCAGAGTGGCTTTGATGAACAGTCCCTCTAAAAGGAGAACAATTAGTGAAGAAAAGTTATAAATTATTACTTTGTAACCAGACAGTTCCCACACCTTAATCAAACAAAAAAACACCTTTGCCATGAGGTAGAAAAGGTGGTAAACATCATGAAAGTGTGGCCAAACATGCTATAGAGTCAACATGGAATAAAATCTCTAAGGAATGTTTCCAGCACCATGTTATATCAATGCCTGTAACACTTCAAGCTGCTCTGTGGGCAAAAGGGGTATCCTCCTGTATTAGATATCTAGTAAAATGACCAAAGAGTGTATTTTTAGATCTATCATTTTCATAGCATAATGAGAGCAGGTCAAAGAGGTGCATATCAAAGGTTCCTGACTCTACTCGCTTTGCTACCTAATAGCTCAGACTTTCTATATGGAGCCTGTAGTAAGCTTTTGCTTATTACAGTTTTTTCAGTTTACTGAGTCTTCTGCATTACTCACCTTTATTTTACATTACAATCCTGGATAATCCAGTCTCTGTTAAATTATATATGTTACTTTACTAGTGCGCACTATACTTGTACACGTTGAATGTTTTGATTATAAGCAATGAAGAGATGTAAATTATTCTCTTTCAGATCTTCTATGAGTTAGAAGAGTATACTTATTCTAACTGTGTAAAACAGTGTTTTCCAATCAGGACACAACATCAAAGGTGTGTTGAGTTTAAATACAAAATTAAGAGTTTAGAAACTATATAGATAATTAACTTTATAGGAAGTAGTTGAATGGAAAATTCTCTCACAGGATTGTAATCATCTTGGTTTCTTTATTATTCTGGAAAAGTTTCTTCATCTTTGTAATACTGTCTGTAGTCTGAAAGGTTTCTGTATTGATGAAAAAAGCAGGTTTTCTCATTTGAAAATACAGATTATTTTCAATGGGGAACATCCAAGCATCCAAAGCGATGGCACACCTGTCACAAAAGACAGAAAATATTGCATCATTCTTATTGTATTTCACTTTTGAAAGGAGGATGCAACACCAAAGATAAAAATGTTGCCATTGGGTATAGGCATCTCCAAACTGGGCAAAAAGATTACTTTTCTAAAGCTATGTTTCTCTATGGATTCAGACGTTGATAAGACTGGTCAGGTTAGAACATAACTTATGTAAATGAGTATAATCTGAAACACAGAAGGAATCTGATGCTATCTTAAATTGATTGCTCAGTCAGTCACTTGTTTTCCTTTGGATTTAGAGACCAACTTCAACCACACGACGTTGATTAGTTTAATATTACCAAAAACTAATAAAAAGATAATATTCTGTTAGCCAATTGTAATTTAAAATCAAATTTTCAATAAAATTCTTCAGAGGTATGTAATCCATTAGGGGTTCTTTCTTTTATTATGATGTGCATTATAGTAGATTTCACAAGGCAAAAACTGATAAATCTTTAATTTTCTTTTAAAAACTACTTTTAAAAACAATCAAAAATGACAAGAAATGTTTGAGACATTTTTTAATAAGTATTTAACTATCATAAGTGACATGGTCCTATAGAATCAAACTGGCAATGACTTGGTTATTTTTTATGGCAAACTAACCTTCCATTGGCCTGAAAAACAGAAAATTGCACGTGTTATTGGATACCACCGGAATTTAGCCCCACTTATGATGAAGAATTAGATTATACAGTTTTCGGAACACCATTTTACTTTTACCCGGTTAATGTGAATAACGTACAGTATTTGTTAATCAAAGTCAGTGAAGTATACTTCCTTTTAGTAGCAGTGTGCTCTTTAATAAGAATAATTCTCCAAGCCTCAAGGCTAATTAAAGTTATAGGGTAGTTTCAGAAACATGACAATAAATTCAGTCAAGTGGATTACCGTCACAAGATCTCAATTAGAAAGAAATGCTGTCAGATGAAACCTACAAACTTGATACAGTTAAATTTTGTCATTGGGACAGATCTGGATCTGGATCTTTGGCATATCAGTAGGACGCCGCCACGGGAGGTGTATAGTTAAGGAATCACTATTCAATTCGGTCCACTTCCCTCTGCCACCTTTTTAATAAACAAATAGTTAGGGTTTCTATTAGCCTTAGAAAATCACTAATTTCTACAAGTACAAAAATCTTGCTGTTTTAAATAAAATATAATTACTTGTTCCTTAATAAGCTTAAAGCCATTCCAAGAAGTGCCTAAAACCTACGAACTCAACAAATAAAGCAGATGTAAATTCTATGCCAAAAGTCAAAAATATTTTTTAGAAACTGCAGCTGTTACTAACCTGAAGCGATCATCTTTGAGTAAGGCTAACAGAGAAGTAGCTCCTCCAAAGGAATGTCCTATGACCCCAACCTTCTCCATGTCTACCCTATTCTAAAAAAGAAAGAATAAAATATATTTATTTTAACTTAGAACTCATGTCTAACATCATTGGGAAGGATTCCACTAAAGGATTTTGAGCTCATCAAACAAAATATTCTAGAAGAAACAAGTGCTCTCAAAAGATAATAAAGGATTTTAAACTATGAAACTACTTTTTAGCAGTAACATTCATAACTTTCTGAAAATCTGCACAAACACACTCCAGGAGTGTTAAGAATATGAAAACACACAGGAAGTGTAGTCATTGCAGTCAAAATTTTATACCAGAATTCCACTTAACTGAAAACAGAAGCATCCATAATGCACATTAAATGTGACAGAACATGGAGATACATACATACTGTACATGAGCCCCATGGGCTCACCACCTATGGGAGGGGCCAAGGAGGTTGGGTGCAGTGTAAGTTGGGTGGTGGCGGCGGGACCTTGGCGGTCTGATCCTCGGCTACAGAAACTGGCTCTTGGGACGTGGAATGTCACCTCTCTGAAGGGGAAGGAGCCTGAGCTAGTGCGCGAGGTCGAGAGGCTCCGGCTAGATATAGTCGAACTCACCTCGACGCACAGCTTGGACTCTGGAACCAATCTTCTTGAGAGGGGCTAGACTCTCTACCACTCTGGAGTTGCCCCGGTGAGAGGCGCCGAGCAGGTGTGGGCATACTTATTGCCCCCTGACTCGGAGCCTGTGCATTGGGGTTTACCCCTGTGGGCGAGAGGGTGGCCTCCCTCCGCCGGGTGGGGAAGGGTCCTGACTGTTTGTTTGTGCGTATCGCCAACAGCAGTTTGGAGTATCCACCCTTTTTGGAGTCTCTGGAGGGGTTGCTAGAGGGCATACCTTCTGGGGATTCCCTCGTTTTCCTGGGAGACTTCAATGCTCACGTGGGCAATGACAGTGAGACCTGGAAGGGCGTGATTGGGAGGAATGGCCCCCCCGATCTGAACCCGAGCGGTGTTTTGTTATTGGACTTCTGTGCTCGTCATGGATTGTCCATAACGAACACCATGTTCAAGCATAAGGGTGTTCATATGTATACTTGGCACCAGGACACCCTAGGCCTCAGGTCGATGATCGACTTTGTGGTCGTGTCGTGGACTTGCGGCCATATGTCTTGGACACTCGGGTGAAGAGAGGGGCGGAGCTGTCAACTGATCACCACCTGGTGGTGAGTTGGCTTCGATGGTGGGGGAGATGCGGTCAGACCTGGTAGGCCCAAGCGTGTTGTGAGGGTCTGCTGGGAGCGGCTGGCAGAGTCCCCTGTCAGAAGTAGCTTCAACTCCCACCTCCGGCAGAACTTCAACCCGTCCCGAGGGAGGTGGGGACATTGAGTCGAATGGGCCATGTTCCGTGCCTCTATTGTTGAGGCGGCTGACGGAGCTGTGGCCGCAAGGTGGTCGGTGCCTGTCGTGGCGGCAATCCCGAACCCGTTGGTGGACACGGCGGTGAGGGATGCCGTCAAGCTGAAGAAGGAGTCCTATAGGACTTTTTGTCCTGTGGGTCTCTGGAGGCAGCTGATAGGTACCGGCAGGCCAAGCGGAGCGCTGCTTCGTTGTTGCTGAGGCAAAACTTCGGGCATGGGAGGAGTTTGGAGGCCATGGAGAGCGACTTTGGACGGCTTCGAGGAGATTCTGGTCCACCGTCCGGCGTCTCAGGAGGGAAGCAGTGCAGTGTCAACACCGTATATGGTGGGGATGGTGCGCTGCTGACCTCGACTTCGGGCGTTGTGGGTCGGTGGGAGGAGTACTTGAAGACCTCCTCAATCCCACTAACATGCCTTCCAATGAGGAAGCAGAGCCTGGGGACTCTGAGGTGGGCTCTCCCATCTCTGGGACTGAAGTCACCGAGGTGGTCAAAAACTCCTTGGTGGCAGGGCCCGGGGTGGATGAGATACCCGGAGTTCCTTAAGGCTCTGGATGTTGTAGGACTGTCTTGGTTGACACGTCTCTGCAACATCGCATGGACATCGGGACAGTGCCTCTGGATTGGCAGACCGGGGTGGTGGTCCCCTCTTTAAAAGGGGACGGAGGGTGTGTTCCAACTATAGAGGGATCACACTCCTCAGCCTCCCTGGAAAAGTCTATTCGGGGTTCTGGAGAGGAGGGTCCGTCGGATAGTGAACCTCGGATTCAGGAGGAACAGTGTGGTTTTAGTCCTGGTCGCGGAACAGTGGACCAGCTCTTCACCCTTAGCAGAGTCCTGGAGGGTGCATGGGAGTTTGCCCACCGGTCTACATGTGTTTTGTGGACTTGGAAAGGCATTCGACCGTGTCCCTCGGGAATCCTGTGGGGGTGCTCGGGAGTATGGGGTACGGACCCCTGATAAGAGCTGTTCGGTCTCTGTACAACGGTGTCAGAGCTTGGTCCGCATTGCCGGCAGTAAGTCGAGCCCGTTTCCAGTGAGAGTTGGACTCCGCCAGGGCTGCCCTTTGTCACCGATTCTGTTCATAACTTTTATGGACAGAATTTCTAGGCGCAGCCAGGGTGTTGAAGGGGTCGGTTTGGTGGACTCAGGATTGGGTCACTGCTTTTGCAGATGATGTTGTCCTGTTTGCTTCATCAGGCCGTGATCTTCAGCTCTCTCTGGATCGGTTCGCAGCTGAGTGTGAAGCGGCTGGGATGAGAATCAGCACCTCCAAATCCGAGCATGGTCCTCAGCGGAAAAGGGTGGAGTGCCCTCTCAGGGTTGGAGGAGAGATCCTGCCCCAAGTGGAGGAGTTCAAGTATCTCGGGGTCTTGTTCACGAGTGAGGGAAGAATGGGCGTGAGATCGACAGGCGGATCGGTGCGGCATCCGCAGTGATGCGGCTCTGCATCGGTCTGTCGTGGTGAAAAAGGAGCTGAGCCGTAAGGCAAAGCTCTCAATTTACCAGTCGATCTACGCTCCTACCCTCACCTATGGTCATGAGCTATGGGTAGTGACCGAAAGAACGAGATCGCGAATACAAGTGGCTGAAATGAGTTTCCTCCGCAGGGTGTCTGGGCTTTCCCTTAAAGATAGGGTGAGAAGCTCAGTCATCCGGGAGGGGCTCAGAGTAGAGCCGCTGCTCCTCCGCATCGAGAGGAGTCAGATGAGGTGGCTCGGGCATCTGATCAGGATGCCTCCTGGGCGCCTCCCTGGTGAGGTGTTCCGGGCACGTCCAACCGGGAGGAGGCCCGGGGAAGACCCAGGACACGCTGGAGGGACTATGTCTCCCGGCTGGCCTGGGAACGCCTTGGGATTCTCCCGGAAGAGCTGGAAGAAGTGGCTGGGGAGAGGGAAGTCTGGGCCTCTCTGCTTAAGCTGCTACCCCCGCGACCCGACCTCGGATAAGCGGAAGAGGATGGATGGATGGATGAGTTGAATTCTATTGCATTGGAATTTCCTCTCTCTAGATGAACTTCATGTTTTCTATACCCATTCAGACCAAAACAACAAAGTTTCCCCCATGCAAGTTCCTGAATTTCTACATAATTCATCCTCTTTTCCAGATAACAAGTAGAGTTTTTAAATAAGTTAGTATTTTTAAAGAAACCAGTCTAGACAAAATGTTGGTGCAGGTTTCAAAAACTTCAGTGACCATATCTTTACTGCGTCACTGGAAGACTAGTGGCACTCTTTCACATTATGATTAAAGTCTTTGAGAGTCATGGTACAGCATGTGAAAAATAATATTCCAGATACCGCGGATCATCTCAAGTTCACTTATAGCTGCAATTGGCTCACAGAGAATTCCATATCCCTTGCATTTCATACTATGCTTGTCTACATGGATAATTAAAAACTGACACTTTTAATAAACCATAGCTCATCCTTTAATACAGTAATTTTAACAGGACTAATCACTAACACTAATCTCTCCCTAAACATAAGGGAAACAAAGAGGATGCTCATAGATTCCAAGAAAGCAGGTAATTGTACCCTGTACACTAGTGAGTATACAATGGACAGGGTCAGCATTTTTTAACTTCTTGGAGCCATTCCATCACAAATTACCTAAATTGGTTACAGTGCATCTCTCCTGTCATAAAGAAGGCTGGTTAACACATTCACTTCAAGGTCTTCCGCTGACATCCGAGCACATGTTAGAAAGGCAAAAAGTATTGTTAAGGACCTCAGTGATTCTGAACAGTCACTTTTCTCCCTCTTTCGTTCTGGTGAACAACACAAGACAGTTAGAACTTGATATGCTAGATTCAGGGACAGTTTTTATCGTTAGGTCAGCCATAGGGCTACTCAATAACTCACAACTGCACAAGCCTACCCCCGTGTCTTCTACATATATTGATTGATTTTATTTTTAATATATGCTGAGGAATTCAATATCAGTTGTTTTTATTATACTACTATTATGAGTTAGTGGGAAACATACAGATAAGACTCTCACTGCACTTTGTACACATGGGGACAAATGTAAATTACCAGAGCTGAAAATGGATAAGTATTTTGTACTTTTTTATAAATATCAGGATTCTCTTTTTATTAAGAGATTAAAAAATTAAAAAGCAAAGACAAAAGCATGGTAAAAAGTATTGTAACATAAAGGTGAAAAACAGTAAATAGAAAAATAAATAAAACTGATAATCCGAAAAGGAAATGGATATTGTTCACATAAATATTTTGAAAAAGAGTTATTGTTTCATAACCCAACTATCAGTTAACACAAAAAAGCCCATAAGAATGATGTCTCATGACTCAAGAAATAGAATAAGTAGAATAAAAGAATAAGTACCCCACAACCAAACAAGCAAAAAAAAAAAATCCCTCAGAGAACAAAATCTGCAAAAATCTAATGTGCAGACCTCTGATCTTCAGTTTGAATACTTTTATTGAACATAAAATTGTACTGATTGATAAAAAATTTATTTGACATATTTTAGCATTAGAAATGTATTGTTAATACGATTATTTGTAGTACAGATTCACTTTCTTTGATCAAAAGCATCCTTTACCTTGCATGTGCTAAAAAAATTATCCAAGAGGCGGTTTCTACAACAAAAGCAGATAAATACTGTATATTCATTATGGACTTTCCTATGAAATACATTATTGCAAACATAAATTGATAAGCTGATTTCATGTGTAAGACTGTGTACAGTATATTTAATGTATGATGATGTGTAACAATGAATAGTACAGGATAAAGTAGAATATTTAATTGATTGAAATAAGAATTCTTATTGAACAATTAACAATACAGTGTAATGTGCATAATTTTGGATGTTATCACACAAAAGTAAATAATTACATCCGCATGAAGACATCTATTTTACCTTGAGGCTTTCAATATCAAAGTCAGACTTCATAACATTGACGATACTCCTTCCATCATTGATTTTATTCACGAGGTTAAGAGCTCTCACACACTCATTAGCACGTTGGTGTAACTTTAAATAAAAAAAAAGCAATAATTAAAAATAGTCAAAATGACAATTAACACCATGAAATTTCAGGTCCTATGCCACCTACAGAACTTCTTCAATGACTCTGCATGGCATTATCATGAACATTACATAATGCTCTGTACACCACTGATTGAACTTTTCAGAATTAAAAGAAAGCCACGAAAGTGCACTATATGCTGTCTGCCCTGGAAACTGTGCCAAGCCATCCACGCTAATAAATCAACTGAGTGCTAGCACTACTTTATCCCAATTAACTGAATGAATGAGTACATGGCAATAACACTGGAATGTTAAAACTATAAAACTATTTGGGATGCAATTAAATATTCAAAAATGAAACACTGTAATGATGATGTGGTATTTCAATAGGCTGTGGTTTAGTGTTCTAGGTATGGGACGCTCAATTCAATTACTCTAATAGGTTATTCAATGTATGAGAAAAAAAATACTTGAAACCACCTACTTGTTTAACTATGGCACTCTGACTTTCATACCAATACATTCCAATTAGAAAATAGTATTATATAAAACATTTAACATTACATTTTGCTTTCTGATAACAGTTTACATATAAGAAGTCTTATTTCTTTAATCAAAGCATCCACTCATGACTCCTATTTATTAACTATTTTGGTACTTTACATAAAAATTAAAAGCAGAGGTGTTTTTTTGGATTATACCATTCAAAAGTATGCTGATTAGTATGTTTGAAAGGCTTAAGAATCATTATACTGTATGTAAATGAATCTAGCTGATTTAAGGAAGCTTTCAATTAGATTTCTCCAGTCTGCCATGCTGCAAAAACAAGAGCAAGTGGGACTCTACCAGCAGGTTCAAATAAAAGACATCCACGTATGAGTTGTCTCATAGATGTTACTGTTCAGACTAACAAGTCTGAATGCAACCCATCTCTCTAAAAAGTTGTGTTACCTCTTATTACTGTGAAGCATTTAGCATTGTTAAGTCCGAAATACATTGATGAATGTTAGTTTGAGTGTTTAATACTAATACCTCATGATATTTTAATTAAACTTAGGATTATGAAAACATTACTTACTAAGGGGCTAGTATTTTTAAACACGATTTTTTTTTTTTGTGCACATGTGCATTAGTAGTTGAATACATGGACAACTGCTTAGGGTGCCAGTATGCTAATACTGAAATCACTATTTGGGTTCTCCATGCAGTAAATTATTTGTATTGCATTATGGAAAGTTGGAGAGGAAATACAGCATGAAAAAACAGAAGTCAGGTCTGCCAGCATTTTGAAGCAGAAAGCCAGACTCTTGCTCTGTGAAAAATCGGTTATGCAAAACCTTTGTACAGTAGTCCAACTAAGTAAAGTAGTCCAACATAAGAGTAAAGCATTCTGTAGAACTTCTCGACCCAACAACAGAAGAATACAAGCAAACCTCAACATTTGTAGTCACTACATTAATAATGCAATTCTCTTCAAGCAGACTACCAAATTTCCAAGCAGAAAACACGATGCTCCTTTGAGTTTTAGAGAAGTAATGAACTATGTTATGCCAAAATATGCAGTCTTCTCCCATGAACTCAACACTAAAAGGAAACGACAGTGCTAAGATAACAACCATGGTCACAAAATGTGGCTTCAAGTGACAATGTACAGACTACAGTTAAAAGGGGCAAACTTAATTTTACTAATCCAATATAAATGTACTGAAATAAATTCTTACTTGAAGGTATAGCTCAATCAAATTTGTTTAGTCAATTATTTGCTTTAAATTACCAGGGCTTGAACTGTAGTGTGGGATTATGACAAGCATGCATTTTATGTACAGATCCTACACAGTCAAACAGATACAGGGGGAATTCCACCTGCTGTTTTAAGACAAAAATTGAAATAAAAGGCTATGATTATTGCTAACTTTATAATGTGCAAATTGTTTCCAGCAAGTTTAAGTGGAAAGTTTAAATATTAGAGTATGAACAGTTCCATTAATATTGTACTCTAATATCCAAACATGAAAAACAGAAAAAATGTTTTGATAGGTAGTCAAATATCCTTTCATTAACCCTTACAGATACTTAAATATTAATACTAGTCAGAATGCACATTGCTAGTAAATATCGTTATGCTAATAACTATCGATTATATCTGGCCATATTACATAGTCCTACATACCATATATAAGAATAAATACAAACTAAAAAAGACAATATAGTCAATAATATGGAAATGAATGCTCAGAAATTCAACTCCCACACTCGACTTACCTGCAAGTTTCGAACCTTGAACTCCTTCTCTTCTTGCTTAATCTTGCGGTAATTAATCCACTCTTCCTGCAGGTAGCAGTTTGGAAGCACAGGCTCCTCAGTGCTCAACGAAGATGCTTCCTTGTAATGGTAAGTAATACTAGCAGAGCAGTCCCTAAATAAAGATTGAAAGATAATTGCAGACAACATAGATACTTGGGGGTGCAGATTTGTGAGAAAGCTTAAAAAATACTAAGCAGTTTGGAAAGAGATGTTAAATATGCTTCAGTTTAGCTTCTATCTCAGCAGAGTTCAAACAACTTCATGTTTTTTTATTTGAAATTATTTGTTTAAATTGGACTATATTTGCACCCATTTTATTTAAAGGACTGGGGAGTGCAAAATATTAATTTGATTACAATTGCCAGCAATTTGCAATATATTACACCTTTAAAAGTGAACACTATCTATTCTAAATTGGTTCTAATGTAGAGTCCAACTGCCAATTTTCTTTTTATTTTCTGCAGCTGCATGAGAACAGGATAGATGACTTGCTGAGATGTATTTGATAATAGATTAAATCATCAGTCATGAGACAAGACAGTGAGCCTGAAAATCCCATTTTAATTTGTACTTTGTTTTATTCACTGTTTAAGGTTTATTTAAATTACTGTGATGCTACACGTCTGACTAATGCACAATCCCATCAATTTAAGGTGGTAAATGGTCCATTTATGTGGAAACAATTTAATATAGGCCTACTTTATCTTACCTGTGCTCCACAGCAGCAACAAGAAAGCCATGAGAGGCCATTTCCAAACAGACTGCAGCATACACGGTCCTAGAGTAAGAAAATTCAATACACATAAAGGCAACTGGATCACAGTATCAAAATAGAAAAATTAAGAAAAAGCCATATGAAGTGTTTGGATGTTCACAAATGTGATGCTAACATTCAGGAAAAAAACATTAAATAAAATAGAATTAGAAGAACTATATCCACTTGTAAAGCTGGCTAAAGTTTGAACATGTTTATAAAAAATATATTAGAGATAATTTAATTTAACGTTTTGCCACATGAATGACTTATAAATACTGTAGATTTTTTCTTTTTACAAATTGTACAAACATTAAGCAATCTACAAAACAAGCTGTAAGGAAAAACACAAATTTCATGGCAATAGAAGTGGAACAAATTTTCATTCTATAGTCAAATTTATGAGGGAATCAAAACAAACATATGACAATATTACATTTAGTTCCATTCTCTCATATACTGTATTTACTCTCATATGCCATTATACTCAGTGCAATACTCCTAACACAAGAATAATTATCAAGAAGAATCTTTTTATGAACAATGCTGCTCACTGACACAGCAAACCATTCTACCTAAAATCAGCTTTATTTTATCAAACGGAAAATTCACAGTAGAGATACTTGTTTATGGCAAGACTGCATTTATGTTAGGTTATTTCTTTCTAAAAAAGCATTAAAATTATGCTGCAGGGCAAAGTGGATCATAGAAGAACCAAAGAACTTGATGATTTTTAAAAACTGTCTTAATACTTACCGGAAGGCACCCAACCCATGAGAAAAAATGAGGAGTGGAAATTTTAATCCAGGAACAATAGGAGCACACCATCTGACTGGGACTTGAAATGAACCTGTCATTAAGAATAGCGTGCTGCTTAGATTGAATATATACACATCTGAACATGTTCAAAACAAAAGCTTTGCTTCCTGTGCATAGTAGTTTCACAATATGTCATGGGGATGATTTTTTTTTTTTTTTTTTAAGTAAAACTTGTCTGTTTTCTTTCTGTTTAATAAAACTAAATGTACTACAAAAATTAATTATCTCTGGATAAACTACAGTGCTTTAAAACAGAGAGCTACTTTCCGCTAGTATTCTTTGCAGTTTAATGCTTATCTATTGAATAACTTGACTAGTTAAAATAATACTTTGCTGAATAGGATATTTCAAGTGATTTGTATTATTCACACACAATTAATTAGCAGCATAGAGGCAGTGCTCTTTTTGATAGAAAGCACACTACCACTATTGTGGACATGAACGTCAGTCGTACACAAGACTTGGGAGACTCAGTTAAACACATGACCTACAAATGGTGTCAACTGAAATGTCATCTGGGAATTTAGTCTCATTTTGACTCAAGATTATTCTTAAAAAAAAGTCTACATTTCCTGGTTTGCAGCATGCTTCTCTATGCACTAATATGTCACTTTCTTTCTCATTTTACCTGCACCCACCATCTCAGGTGTGACATCAAAAAGAACTGGTGCCTATGACCTATTTTAATATAAAATATTATTCAGCAGTTAAGATCTGTGATGCAATCAAATCTAGCAGGCAGAAAATGGCAAGAGTACTACAGTTCAGAAAGAAAGAAATAAAAAAACTAGGCTTTTAGGATTTTATAACATTTCAAATACTAAAAAAATGTAACGAGAACAGGCCATTCTGTCCAACAATGCTTGCCAATCCTATCCACCTAATTTCTCCTAAATAACATCAAATCAAGATTTGAAGGTAGCTCTTTGCCACACATGGTAATTTATTGCATGCGTCTATGGTTCTCTGTGTGATGAAACACTTCCTAATGTTTGTGTGAAATTTACCCTTAACAAGTTTCTAACTGTGTCCCCGTGTTCTCGTTGAACTAGTTTTAAAATAATAGCCTGGATCCACTGTGCAAATTTTTTTTCATAATTTTAAAAACTTCAAACATGTCACCTCTTAATCTCTGTTTGCTTAAACTGAAATAGTTCCGCTCCTTTGATCTTTCCTCATGCCTCATATCTGTCTGTCCTGGAATCAGTGTAGCCACTCTTCTTTGGACTTTTTCTAACCACAGTAATGTCTTTCTGATGCACACAAGCTTGGAACTTTTAGCAAAGTTGATTTATGAGCATACATGGTTGGAAGCTAACTTACCAAAAGTAAGTTTAAGAAGTGGAGTGAACCAGTTCTTGTTGAGGTTCATATAGTCTGCTAGACCATTGCAGTATTCAGACCGTGGGATCCACAGGGGCTGTTCGCTGTCCTCTGCAGCCTGGCATGGGTAGTAAAGTCTGAAAAATGTCCCCTGAGAATTACAAAGAAAGTTGCATCAATTAAGTATTTTATAATTCAAATTTTAAAGCATCTTCAGAAAAAATATTTCAAGGTGGCAAAAAGCAGTGTTAGCTACAGGATCATAGCAGCACCCTTCACAGCAGATCCCAATAGAAAGATTTATGTGAAATGGATGAAGAATATTCTAAAACATGAATGCATTATATGTGCTGAAATAACCATGACATAAATGGTGTAAATAAGCACATTAGCTTCATTTTAATCTATCCAAAATGTTTGTATTTATGGAAAAAAAAACATATCAAGGTTGACATCAATGGTAAGCTTCTAAAATTCAGAGGACACTTTATGTTACAATTATTGGAACATCACAGGAACCAGAAAATTGATCTTGTCAAAAAAATGTATCATTGCTTTAACACTAAAAACACTGCAGGCATTTCATAGACAGAAAATTTACTCAATATATACTATAATTTTCTAATCATTTCTTGAATATATTCAAAATATCTAAATTTAACAAGTTGCAGAATTATCAGAAAACTAGTACATGTTAAGTACAAAAAAGGCATCCTACCCATACTTAAGATTTACATAAAAACATCTGGTGCTTTCAGAACATGACTTCCCAAAATAAAATTGGGAACTTAGCACTAGAATTAGAGAAAGGGAAAAACACACAAAAATCCACCAGCCAGATTTTCTCAAAATCAATAGGCTTCTTCCATTATTAAAAAAAAAAAGTAGTCAAAATTTTTATACCGTCCCAATACTCTCCATATTTTATGTAGACGTAAAAATAGAACATATAAATATTTTAAACAGAAGGACAGCCATTACCAACAACAGTAAATCTGTATGTCACATACCTTCCTAGTGTGGTCTGCCATAATGTCAGCACAACCAACTAGATGAGGTCCAGATCCTGATGGAAGTCCCAGAGAACTCCTGTTACCCATTACAGATGCAGCTGTGAAGAAAATATGAAAACGTATTCATTATATACCCTCTGAAAAAAATGTTAATATATACTGGCTCATACAACAAAGCACATGCTATGGGTGGAGTCAAATTTAGCCAATATTTTTGTGCATGACACACACACTCTACAACAGAAAACACCAGAATTTAAATACTATTGTCATACATTGCCACAAATGCAAACAAGTGGAGCCATCATTTTAACATGATGTAACAAAGCAATTCCACAATAGAAACATGAGTGGACAAAGATTGCATGCATCCAGATAAGCAATTTTTTTTCTCCTCTCTCTTGTTTTGGCCACATATATATTACACAAGGGCTAACATTTATTTTTTCAAGCTTCTAAGTATTGTTTCTTTCTATGTGGGATACAGAGATTGTAGCTCACTACGAATATGTTTCAATTTAATTAACTAATAAAATTCTTTACTCACTCAAAATTCAAACAACTCTATTTTTCACACCTGCAGTATATTAAAACTTTCTGCCATAATGATCATATCTATAGTATCTAAAAACAGCTTTTACATCTTTGAATTGGATTCCAGAGAAATATACATTTACATTTATTTGCTTACCAGACACTTTTATCAAAAGCAACTTACAAAAGAGGAAAAGGTTTCCAGAGAAATTTGGAGAAGCCTTTAAAATCCTACCTACTTCAACACCTACAACCATTAATGGCTTTGGAGCCCTTTACACTAGGCAAACTATTAATGCCTATATTTCTTGATCCTTCTTGATAGGCATGAAAGTTTTCCTGCAAATGTATTCCATACATATAGACCTATGAGATCTATCAATCTGGCTTTAGGCGTTATCATATCATGAGGGGTCCTTTCATTGGACTGGCTGGCCCAGCACTGTTTCAGCCATGGAATGGCCAAATGGGGGAGGCAGCTTGATGGATGAGGTCTCCAGGACTCTAAAAATATCCAAATCTTATTATGTGATATCATCTACTGTTAAATTCTGCTCCGTACTTCTAAAATTTTTATTTTTATGCTGTATTGAGGATTTGTTCTGTTCTGTGTATTGTATTGTATTGACCCCCTTCTTTTGACACCCACTACACGCCCAACCTACTTGGAAAGGGGTCTCTCTTTGAACTGCCTTTTCCAAGGTTTCTTCAATTTTTCCCTAAAAAGGTTTTTTTTTGGGAGTTGTTCTTTGACATCTCAGAGAGTCAAGGCTGGGGGGCTGTCAAGAGGCAGGGCCTGTTAAAGCCCATTGCGGCACTTCCTGTGTGATTTTGGGCTATACAAAAATAAACTGTATTGTATTGTATCATGGTGTTGAAACGGCACTCTTGAAAGTGTTCAACGACATCTCTCTTATTACTGACTCAGGTGATGCGGCAGTCCTTCTCCTCCTTGACCTGTCCCGCTGCCTTTGACACCATTGACCATGAAATATTGCTGATGCGACTTGAACATCTTGTTGGCTTAAAGGGGCTGCTCTTAACTGGTTCAGGTCATATTTAACTGGTAGACACTTCTCAGTGACTTTTAATTCCTCTTTTTCATCTACTGCTCCACTTAAATATGGTGTTCCTCAGGGATTCATTTTGGGTCCTATTTTATTCTCTATATACCTTCACCCTATTGGAGCGATTTTTAGGAAATTTAACATTTCTTTTCACTGCTATGCTGATGATACTCAGGTTTATATTCCTGTCTGCAACTCTGCAACAAATCAAATCCACTACTGTCTGTCTGAACTAAATGTAAATCAAAATAAAACAGAGGTGCTTATAGTGGGTCAATCAGCTAAAGCCCAAATTGGTCTTGGACTTCTCGGTTCTTTCTCTGTCTTTTCCAAACCTCAAGTCCGCAATCTAGGTGTTATCTTTGATAGTAACCTCTCTTTTGAGAAACAAGTAAATTCTGTAGTCAAGAGTTGCTTTTTCCAACTTCGTCTATTAGGTAAGATAAAGCCTTTTTTATCTTCTAGGGTTATTGAGAAAGCTACTCATGCTTTTATTTTTTCTCGCCTCGATTACTGCAACTCACTGTATTCTGGGATTAACAAATCTCTGATACACAGGTTACAGCTGGTCCAAAATGCTGCCGCTCGCTTCTTGGTTAGGACAAGAAAGTATGACTTTGTTTCTCCTATTTTAGCTTCTTTACACTGGCTGCCTGTCAGTTTTCGAATTGATTTTAAAATCTTGCTGCTACTTTTTAAATCTTTACATGGGTTTTCTCCTGCCTATTTATCTGAATTGTGTGTTTTACACCAGCCATCCAGAGTGCTTAGATCTTCTGGTCAGTTGTTTTTGGTTGTCCCTCGTACCAAGTGTAAAACCAAGGAGGACAGGGCCTTTGCAGCTCCTGCGCCTCGCCTGTGGAACTCTTTACTTCATCACGTAAAAGGAGTCATCTACAATTGAACTGTTCAAAACAAGATTAAAAACTCATTTCTATTCACTTGCATTCCGTGACCTTCAGTAATACTGATGGTTTCCTCTTTGTGATTATATAACATCATTTCTATTTATTATGTATCTTATTTTATGTTCATATATTTTATTTCTATTTATGTTTTATGTTAATTGTTTTGTTTTTCTTTTAGTCCATTATTGTAAAGCACTTTGGCCACAGCATTACTATGTTGTTTTAAATGTGCTATATAAATACATTGACATCAATGTGCAATAACAAAAAATGCTAACTAGGCAAAACCTTTATAACAACCTGATGCACTGGTGAGGTCTCATCTTGAGTACTGTGTGCAGTTCCGGTCTCCAGGCTACAAAAAGGACATAGCAGTGCTAGAAAAGGTCCACAGAAGAACGACTAGGCTGATTCCAAGGCTACAGGGGTTGAATTATGAGGAAAGATTAAAAGAGCTGAGCCTATACAGTTTAAGCAAAAGAAGATTAAGAGGTGACATGATCGAAGTGTTTAAAATTATGAAGGGAATTAGTACAGTGGATCGAGACTGTTATTTTAAAATGAGATCATCAAGAACACGGGGACACAGTTGGAAACTTGTTAAGAGTAAATTTCGCACAAACATTAGGAAATTTTTCTTTACACAAAGAACGATAGACACTTAGAATAAGCTACCAAGTAGTGTGGTAGACAGTAAGACGTTAGGGACTTTCAAAACTCGACTTGAGGTTTTCTTGGAAGAAATAAGTGGATAGGACTGGCGAGCTTTGTTGGGCTGAATGGCCTGTTCTCGTCTAGAGTGTTCTAATGGTGTCTATCAAACTCTCAAAGTTGTTCTCAAAGCTAATAAATATAATTTTGGGGCTTTGTAGTTATGCTGTACTGATTTGAGAGGCCTCTTCAGGCTGCAATTATTGTAGCCTGTTTTGTCACTGACTTTTATTACAAATCTGATGTGTAAACCATCACTGGCAGTAATGAGAAAAACAAACATGAAAACCTAATTATTTGCCAATGCTAACCTCTATTCCCAATTTTCCTTCATGCTAAACCGGAGCTTCTAGGCACAACTTTTTTTAGTCTCAGACTGCATATATTTCAGTAGAATACATATTTAATTTTTTTTTCTTTTTTCTATGCTTACACTTTAAGATAGCCTTTTACGAAGCAAGCACTTATAAAAGAAAAGACATAACTGATGCAGTTGATATTGGTTACATTAAATACATACTTGCATTTGAAAACTCATTTAATCCATTTCAGGGTCATGAGGGGCTGGAGCCCATCCAAGAAGCATTGACACAAGACAAGAAACAACCCAGGATGCAGTGTCACACCATCACAGGACATATACATAACAAATAGCTGTTGGTTACTTCCCGTTATAATGCTTTCAAGAAGAAAACAATTCACTCTCTAGTAACAAACCATAGATGCAAATTAATATATAACATCTAGAAGCTGCCAGATGGCTTCCAGAATCGACTTGTCTTAGAAGCCATACTACTCTTAAAGTGCATAATTTCATTCAACTACATATTCAGTTATTTAAATAAAAATGCATCTTACATATTACTTGCATCCCTTTATACTGTAGATAATCCGTTTCAAAAAGATAATTCTCATTATACAAAATATATGCAAGCTAATCTCTGAGGAACGGTGCTATTTAAATATAAATGCTAAATTTTATTTTATTGGAAAATAAAACAATGTAATTAGTGTTTATTTAAAACAAGTAGTTTCTGCAGTGCAAAATTTTTTTTAAAGCTTGAAATTGTATTCAACTAAGTTATTGAGCAAAACATTAAGCCCCAAGAAAAACTGAATCAACTGGCAGCAGCACTTTTCATATATAATTTTAACAGATTTTTGCTAATTTAAATTTGTTTTCTTTTAAATAAAAACGTTACGCTGCATTTGCACCCTTATGTCTATGCTATTGACGCAACAATAAAATTTTTCACCAGCAGTCTTCTGTGTATGAGGAATTTATTTTGACTGTAGAACAATCTAGACTGCCACAGCACTATGTATCTCATGAGAATTAGTTTTGTAAATGAAATAGCATAGTTTACTGAGGTAAGTTTTTCCTTTTTTTAGGTCATAATGACAAACATTTTTTTCAACATGTGCGTAACTATAACTTGGAAAAACATTTACATTAGTGTATAAGAAGTAAGAGAAGCAATCATCTACATCTTCTTTAGATACTTCCTCAAAAGCAATGATATATTATATACAAACCTAATGAGCAAAGTCTAGTTTAAAATCTTTCCATCTCTATTATGAAGTGACTGTGGACTGCAAAATACAATACATTTATTTTACATTTAAATATAGGATTATAATATGTTTATACATTACATTTAATGAGAATTTTGGGGAAACCCATAGCAATAGGGACTTTATTTATGTCTCTTTAAATTCAGGTTTTAATTTCCCACAAAACAATCCTGTGCATTATTTTGTCTTTCCACCCACCCATCTATTTTCTAACCAACCTGTCAAACTGTTCCCAAGTTCAGATTATTTTCTGGGTGATCCCTGTGTGTAGGTGATTGATGATTTTCTTTTTATTTCTGTTTTAAAGTAATGCTTTTTATTGTCCATTTTGGAAATGTGCAGAACACAATTCATTTTCTCCAAAGTTCTCTAGAGGGCACCCTAAACTCTTAAAATTTTCTTTTATGGGTAACAGAAAAAGCCTGTGGGTTTTACTGTTTTGGTGTAAAAGGTGCTATTGTAAATTTGTAATTGTAACATGTTCATGCCTGTAAGGGTTCTGATACAAAACAGAACATCTGTATTTAGGATAATTTTTGCTTATACATATTTTACAACAATATATGAAAAGAAAGGGCTTGTATGCATTTAGAAAAGACTGCCTTATGAAAATGAATAGCTCCTGAAAATTAACAAGTTCTTAATTCACAAGAACTAAGAACAGACAATGTAATGAAGTATGTTTATTGTTCAATTTACTATGAGGACTTTTTAAACAGTAAAATTACGTTTTCATCAAAAAATATTAAATTGGGATGAATAATCTCAAGGGTTTTAAGCATAGCAGATTGATGGCACTTTGAGCCATGGGAATGTAGTTACAACTTTTGTTTCAGTCGTACAAATAAAAACACTAATGCATTGTAATATTTCACAGAATGAAATCACAAAATCTGGCAATTGTAAAATAGATTAAAAAATAAAATCATAATATTATCGCATCATGAACCATGTATCATGATAATATAATATTGGTGTCCCTGGCAATTCCCACTCTTAGTTTTAACCATTACAATTTATTTTCTTATACTTAACAAAAAGCTTGGTGTTGTGACAGCATTGTGATTAGAACTAGCGGCTCACAATTTCAGAGACTCTTCCTAAATCACCCTCTCTGTAACTTTCATATAAACTCTCACTGTTCATGGGGGTTATCTCTGTGTGCAAAAAGAAATGATAGGACAAATGGCAAAAAATGCTCCTTTTACGACTGAGTATTGATGTGAGCTGCTATGTGTTCAAAGTTAGACTACTCAGCACGATTGAAATTTAGAACATGAAGTATAAAACAAATGAAGAAACCATATAGGTAAGCATCAAACTAGAAGCAGCCTGCTTGTTATTAAGAATCAAAATTCACTTTAAGTATAACTGACAACTCTACATTGGCCCTAGTCATTGTGTGGTGTGAATGTATGTATGAGTGCCCTGTCCAGGGGAATGTTCCTACCTTATGCCTATGCTTGCTAAGATAGGCTCCAGCCCCAGAAACTCAAGCAGGCTTCAAAAATAATATATTATGGCTTTGCATTCATTGCAGCATTTCCTCTCTTCCTCCACCTACTGTAGTTTTCCCTCTAACCTGTTAGATATCATTGGCTTCTAAATCCATGTGTTCCTTCAGTTTAGCACCAGGCCAGGTTTGTAAATACAGTAATAACTAAGAATATTTGGTCTTTTTGTCTTTAATGTACAGTGTTACTGATATATGGAGTGACTTTATAATCTTTGTTTGCTTCAAATATGTGAATGATATGTGGTTGTGTTTTCTAATAAACTGAAAACTGTTAACAAAGGTCCCAATCTGGAGTCACCTAAATGAAACAAGGAGTTTACACTAAATTAAATAATAACTGTAAAAATAATAATAATAATAATCTTGAGCATGGAATGACAGGAAACAAAAATCATACCTCCTTACAGTCATAAATTAAATGACCACATGTTATACTACCAACTTTGATAACACTGAATGTATTAAAATTGTAGGCAAGAAAAGCTAAATGCATCAAAGGTGACACTGTCTGCTGCAGTAACATGAGGCTAGTTATGGTTCCTCCAGAATATAAACTAGATTTGCTATCACAGTAGCAATTAATTTAAACAGTTAAGCCCTATAAAATAAAATACACAATACACAAAATGCACTGCTATACAAAAATGCATCATAAAAATTACCTTATAGCCCAACTATGAATGGATGTGCTTGACTGACAGATCTGGCCACCACAGGCAAAATTTAGCACCAGTTACGCCAAAGTGAGATAGCGTGAGATATCTGCAGGGTGACCTTCTGGTTGTACACAGCTAGGAAGTGTGGTTCTGTCAGGGGATGGGGAACAGCAGGAGCAGTAGCAGTAACAGCAGCAAGAGAAAAGATCTTGTCGTTTTTCCTGGAAAGAAATTTAAAAAAAAAAATTACTTCCTTTTTCAACGAGCTGCACATTAAGCCAGTATTGTAATTTACAAAATTCAAGACTATTTCTGCTTACATATGATGTACTTAAAACTAATTTTTACCACGCATATCACTTTCCATTCAAACTTTGATTTAGGCAATGTGATCAATGTAACAACTGCAAACAGAATTTATTCCCATTTTCTATTTTTAGTTAAAAGCTTTCATTAATTTTATTAGTTACAAGTTTGAAGAAAACACTTACATTAACAGTATATTTCTGCACCCATAAATATATATGCAAAATCATATAAATGGCAGCCGAACTGGCAATCACTAATTTTTAAGGATGGTCAATCCTAGATGTAGCCCACCTGAGATACTTCCACAACTTTCTTCTCAAGTTGAGGGAAACAAAATTCAGTTGACAAGCAGACTGCTTAAACACATCTATTGAATGCTGTGTTATGCTACATACAGTAAATAATGTTAACAAACTATTTATGAATATCATGTTTCCTGCTGGGCAGCACGGTGGTGCAGTGGGTAGCGCGGCTGCCTCACATTTAGGAGACCCGGGTTCGCTTCGTGGAGTTTGCATGTTCTCCCCGTTTCCTCCAGATTCTCTGGTTTCCACCCATAGGCCAAAGACATGCAGGTTAGGTGCATTGGCGATTCTAAATTGTCCCTAGTGTGTGCTTGGTGTGTGTGTGTGTGTGTGTGTGTGTGTGTGTGTGTGTGTGTGTGCCCTGCCTGGGGTTTGTTCCCTGCCATGCGCCCTGTGTTGGCTGGGATTGGCTCCAGCAGACCCCCGTGACCCTGTATTAGGATATAACGGTTAGATAATGGATGGATGGATGTTGCCTGCTTTTAAAATTAATTTCCTGTCTTTTTCACTGTGGACATTAACAGACTTCCAAACAGTGCTGAAGGCTATCCTGGCATCATGATTTTAATAGTCAAGGCTTTACATTTGGATATACGGAGTGTTTCATACGTTTAGGTATCAAATAGGATGAGACTGTTTTTGTGTCTATAGAAGTTCACAATGAGTTGTTTTGTCTTGGTGACATTTGAGGCCAGTTTCTTATGACTAAAGCATTTTGTCACATCTGCCTCTTCATTTCAAAGTGCTCATTCCTGCTGATAGCTAAGTTTGCGTGGTGTCATCAGAAACTGTGATAATGTGGTTGTTACTGTATTTGCCTGTACAGTCATGGATGAAGTGTGTCAAATGTGATGCTGAGTCAGCAGCCTCAAGACCTTTAGCCTTCATAATAAGAGCCAATTATGTTTTTTTCCATTAATCCTTTAAAAATTGTCCCTACTCATTAGGAAGTCCAACATCTACAGCAGATGGACCATCACAAAGCCATATTTTCAATTCAGAACCAACCAGGAGAAAACGATTGTCTCCGAATTCAACCACAACAATCTCATTAAACCCACAAAGCATGCAGAGAAACAAAGACTAACCCAACAAAATAGAATAAAATATGTCTTACTAATAATCCAGAACAGTCCAGAGCAGGGTATACTCATGCTCAAAACCCTCACTCATTCACAATGGGCCAATTTAAAGCCATCAGTTAAATACACACTATATTTTTATATAAATGCTAAGGTATAGTATTGATTATATCCGTCTGTTCTATCTAGCTATCGTATAATAATAAAACAACATTCCTGTAATTTTAAAAACATAAAAACATTAAGTATTTTCATTTTTTTTTTATTCTTTATACAAATAGATTTTTTGTAAACTTTATAAAGTTAGTACATTCGTCTATAGTGGGGAATGACATCTAATTCTGGGATAAAACTTTATTTTGGTCAATGATAAGTAGAAGTGAAAAATACATGTGTCTTATGATATATAATTGACATTGGGTTATGTAACACTTGTAACCTGAGACTTCCAGATAAACATTTTGATATTGTTTGTTGTTGTTCAGTACTCGACTCATGCTCAGAATTCTATGAAGTTATGGTTAAACTCAAGCCAGGCTCCGGGTGACATGTAAGGATATGCTGTATTGTACCATTAGGCCAAAATAAATCTCGGGACAATATTCTATTGCCATCCTTAGGGTGATATAACATTGTTCTGTTTAAAAAAGAAAAAAAATATTTCTATGCTTTCTGCCACTTTATGGAAATTCTAAGGTAACTAACTCATCAATATTAATGAGTGGGGTAAAGCCTCCAACAAAATACACAATAGCAAACAAAAAGCCATAAAGGTAGCTTTAAAATTAACTTAAATAGAACCATTGCTCAAATTCAGCGATAGTGATAATGATGTGAATTGGATGTTCACAGGGAAATTGGAACTGATGCATAACATGGCACTTTATGACAGAACTGTGGTATTATGCCTGATGAATTCAGTCACCTTAAACTTCACCATGGTGAGACAGTAGCTACAAGACAAAAAAGGCAAAATAATTGAGATCAAGTGGAAGGACTCAAGCAACATATTAGCCACATCTACATCAGCTCTGCTAAGTGTATGTTTGGTCTACATCAAGTAAGTATTACGGCTATGTTCTTGTGGAAGATTCAATAAATCATGTAGTGGCCTCGAACTAAAACAAAAAGTCAAGTGCTTGCATTTCTGGGTAATTGAATATTACCAAACGTTTTTCTCCAGTATGCTGCAAGAGCAACACCCTAAACAGAACTGACAAAGGGGCACCCATTGCTGTGGTTTGGAATTTACAAGTTGTGGCTACCATATTCTGACCTCATACTATGAACACCAGATTTCTCATGGCTGCATATTATCTAGATGAAAAACCCTTGAGATAACTCAGTGCAGTCTTCTTTGAGTATGTCACCTGGACACTATCATCCCCAGAGACTCTGTATTCTGTTGAAAAAAACAAGTTCTGAGACATGAAACAGGCAGTGACCAAGGTCAAGTCTTACCCATTGGATAGAGATTTCTTTTTCATAATGATCATACTACTCTAAAGATGGTCTGAAACAAAAAACCCAATACCCATGTGACCAGGTAGTTTTGCAACCTTCAGCCACTTCACATCACTATCGAGAATCATAAGGGCTGTCTCCACAGAAATGCTGATACCCTGCCACAGATGCACTACTTTCATCACAAGCAGCTATAACCACAACATCTGAACTGGAATGGTAAGTTATGTCACAGTTCACTTCTTCTGCTTGTGACATCTGGGCTGGGAACACAAGGGAAATCTGTGGAATTAGACAAGGAACCTCAGATGCCTTGGTTCATGTTCTTTTCCCTCCCCATGTAAGAATCTAAAACCTGACACAGCACATCACACACAGGAGTAAAACAGGTAATGAAAGGCCAAAGGACCAACTAATGATTGACTTACAGAGAGCAGACAGTGCAGGCTAAACCAAAGATAAAAGGGAGGACCATAAGTTCATCAGACAGTACATCACAGGCAGACAGAGAAAGACAGGGGTAACAGGGGGGAAAGAACTTACCCCTATTACAAATGCAAATATGATATAAGCAAGTGTGCCTCATTAAAGAGTATCTTAGATGGTCCTGTAGACTCATGGAAGAAACTTTTTATGAAAAGAACTGTACATTAAGCCTCGGATTGTACTTGAAAAGTCTATTCCCATAACATTAATCCAGTGTTTCATGTGTTAATGGATTGACTGAAGTACAGGTTCCATATCTGGTCACCTGAGTGATTCAACGCAATCACTTTAACTTATCCTAAATTAATTAACCAAGGTTATATCAAAACATATGTGGTGAAACAACCCTGGATCAAATACAACCATTTGCTCATTTATAAAGAATCTAATTCAAATCTCAATTCACAGTTAACTCAAACTATATGCATCAAACTACACTTCTGCCATTCACAGAAACAGGCATAACAAGTATTCTGCAGAGCCAGCTCATTTACATTCTGTTCAGCTTCCCTTTATAGGATTATTTTTTTAAATATAAAACCATATAGTGAAGTGGCATATTATTAGCTATTTTATTTTACAAATAGTTAGGGACACCCCCTTTGCAAAATTCTGCCACAGCTTATACCCTGAGCAGCCCAGTACCAGGCCAAGCGTTTGTTTAAAAATCATTCACTATATCATACATGTGAACTATGCCACACATGTTTGCAAGTAAAAGGTGTTGACTTTACACTCCTAGTAATCAAAATTTACAGTTTACTTTTAATCTGGTATGAAATCATACATGGGGTGTTTCATAAATTGACACAAAAATCTGAAAAATAATCATAGTAATTATTCTGTATATGGAATACCCAAGTGTTATCCTCTTCCGCTTATCCGAGATCTGGTCGCGGAGGGGGGCAGCAGCTTGAGCAGAGATGCCCAGACTTCCCTCTCCTCAGCCACTTCTTCTAGCTCTTCCGGGGGAATCCTAAGGCATTCCCAGGCCAGCCGGGAGATATCTATCTAGTCCCTCCAGTGTGTCCTGGGTCTTCCCCGAGGCCTCCTCCCGGTTGGACATACCTGGAACACCTCACCAGAGAGGCATCCAGGAGGCATCCTGATCAGATGCCTGAGCCACCTCATCTGACTCCTCTCGATGCGGAGGAGTAGCGGCTCAACTCTGAGCCCCTCCCGGATGGCTGAGCTTCTCACCCTGTCTTTAAGGGAAAGCCCAGACACTCTGCGGGGGAAACTCATTTCAGCAGCTTGTATTCGCGATCTCGTTCTTTCGGTCACTACCCATAGCTCATGACCATAGGTGAGGGTAGGAACATAGATTGACTGGTAAATTCAGAGCTTTGCCTTACAGCTCAGCTCCTTTTTCACCACAACAGACCGATGCAGAGCCCGCATCACTGCGGACATCGCACAGATCTGCCAGTCGATCTCACGCTCCATTCTTCCCTTACTTGTGATCAAGACCCTCGAGATACTTGAACTCCACCACGGGGCAGGATCTCGCTACCAACCCTGAGAGGGCACTCCACCCTTTTTCAGCTGAGGACCATGGTCTCGGATTTGGAGGTGCGGATTCCCATTCCAGCCGCTTCACTCTCAGCTGTGAACCGATCTAGAGAGAGCTGAAGATCACGGCCTGATGAAGCAAACAGGACAACATTATCTGCAAAAAGCAGTGACCCAATCCTGAGTCCACCAAAAGGACCCCCTCAATACCCTGGTTGCGCCTAGAAATTCTGTCCATAAAAGTTATGAACAGAATCGGTAAAAAAGGGCAGCCCTGGCGGAGTCCAACTCTCACTAGAAACGGGTTCGACTTACTGCAGGCAATGCGGGCCAAGCTCTGACCTTATCAGGGGGTCAGGTACCCCATACTCCTGGAGCACCCCCAACAGGATTCCCTGAGGGACACGGTGGAACGCCTTTTCCAAGTCCACAATGCATATCTAGGCTGGCTGGGCAAACTCCCATGCACCCTCCAGGACCTTGTTTAGGGTGTAGACCTGGTCCACTGTTTCACAACCAGGATGAAAACCAGGATGAAGGTTCGACTATCCGATGGACCCTCCTCTCCAGGACCCCCGAATAGACTTTTCCAGGGAGGCTGAGGAGTGTGATCCCTCTGTAGTTGGAACACACCCTCCAGTCCCCTTTCTTAAAGAGAGGGACCACCACCCCAGAGGCACTGTCTCCGATGTCCATGCGATGTTGCAGAGGCATGTCAACCAAGACAGTCCTACAACATCCAGAGCCTTGAGGAACTCTGGGCGTATCTCATCCACCCCAGGGCCCTGCCACCAAGGAGTTTTTTGACCACCTTGGTGACCTCAGTCCCAGAGATGGGGGAGCCCACCTCTGAGGCCCCAGGCTCTGCTTCCTCATTGGAAGGTGTGTTAGTGGGATTGAGGAGGTCTTTGAAGTACTCCCCCCACCGACACCAAGTGTTATGTGTCAATCAAATTGTCCCAACCAATAGATTTCTTCCAATGCAATGAACCCTCCCACCGACCAAGTAAACGTGAGCTATAGGCTGAAAAAAGCATTACACCATTCTTCTAATTTATCATATCCTATTTCATATTACTTAACAAAACAACAGAAAAAATCTACAAGTGACACATCTGTCACAATCAAAATAAGTCTAAGCACACAATTGTATGATTCACTAATCATGAGATATCCTCCAAATAAGAGAAGGCGCAAGCCACCTTTGCCAAGTGCCACCTGACATTTCTGGGTCATTAGTGCAGACTCAATAGGTCACACACTCTCAAACCTTATACCACTGGATAGCAGCGACTGTGAAGTCTCGAAAGACATGCATGTCTATATATGAACATAATGAGACATATCTGGGTTTGTGCGTAATCAACTATATAGTATCTCAAAGACACATGATGCATCAACAAAAAACATCAGCAAAGCACTATTTCCGTTTATTGTCCTTAAAAAAAATGGCTTCAAGTCGACCAAAATGCACTTTGAGCAAGCTTTTGGAAGCTACCACCGAAGACAGTGATAAAGACCTGACTGATTTTGACTCCAACACAAACAGCAGTTCAGATGAAGAATTTTCTGAGTAAGTAAGCTTGCAAAAAACAACTACTCTCGTCTATTCGTATTTAGTTTAGTTTTGATTAGTGTAGACTATTACTCCAGTGCATTACATGTAATGTTATATTGACAATGGCACCATCAAACAGCCATAATGTACATTTTATAATGCATTATATGTATATATTCTACATAATGTGTATGTACATTATAATGCATATCTATCAATCTCCATTTATGTCTGTTGCATGAAATTTTCTACACAAAGGTGTTTATATTTTTTACATAAAATTGTTTTGTGTTTATATGTATGCGCGTGTGTGTATTGCATCTGATGTCGCCACCGATTTGCCGTCTCTGACAGTGGCACAGCTTGATAGATGGTATGCTGCATTCTCCTCTTGCCCACCACCAGGAACACCTTCAGCTGCACACTGACACTCTATTAAACAGTAAACCAATGCTAAACTAGCACAACTCTGTGTGTGTGTGTGTGTGTGTATAGTTGCTGTCATTGTGCAGTCTTAAGTGTCATTACTAGTACACAAAATAAAAATCTGAAGAAAAAAAAAATTAACCAAGCACCTAGTTGTTTCCTAGTTTAGCAGCTGTTTCCAAGTAAAGGAATTTTCAAATTTGTGTTTTGTTTCAAATTAATCACATTTGGAAAATATCGTCAGGTTCTAGTGAAAAACTGTCTTTTATTTTTTGGAATAATAAAGCTTTATTTTGTGTGCTCCTCCTTAGATGAAAAATGATCTCAGAATACCCATTTGAAGAGATTTTGGATACATTTTCGCCAAATGCTGCAACTGTTTATTTCTTTGTGTTATTACCATGAAACTTTAGAAAGGTAGACATGTTTGGGTACAGTTCAGAGATGAAAACAATGACCTGGCATTACTTGTATATGAGATACACTGTATCAGAAAACAAAAATGTGAAAATATTACTTTGAGCGTCTATTTTGCTTTCTCGTTTAGCAGCAGTTTCTAAATAAAGGAATGTTTACATTTGGCACAGACGCAGGTTTTATAACATTTAAGAAGTAATCTGTCAGGTTTTAGTGAAAAATTGGCTGTCCTGCCTTTATTTTTGAATAATAAGGCTTTAGTTTGGAGTAGCCCCCTCAGGTGGAGATTGCTGAGAAATACCCTCAGGGTGTAAGAGGTTTAAAAAAAGACAAGACTTGTCCTTTCCCAATACTTTTTCAAGAGTCATTTTTTCAATAATGGAGTGGTGAAAAGAAATTAAGCCACAGAGTAGTTTCAATGGACAATTCTCTTGGAAGGCAGAAGTCAGGGCTACCAGTGTTGTCCAGATACCCTGGAGAATCTGGAACCTGTATGAAGTACTGAGAGCTCTTAGTTATAATTTAATAAACACAAATTAGGTTTTCTGATGGTTTTCTTCTTCGGTATATCAGAAAGTATCTATAACCAAGACAAGATAATTAGTAACTGACTGATGGCTTTTTTAATTGTTTCAGTGCAATTGCATTTGGTAGGAGATCTTGCTCTCTCTAACTAAAGTGGTAGTAGTAATGGGAGCAGTTTTTCTCCTGGGCTAAATGTCTGGAACAATTAAGTAGGAGGTCCCAAACTATCACATAAAATCTATTTGGCACTGCATCTTTCCTTGACAATTTATCAACAAATGGGTGAGCTCATCTGGATCATAAATAGAATCAAAGTTGTACCATATAATATCAAGTCTTACTTCATTACACTGGTGTACAATTGGGTTAACACATAGTTACCTTGGACATATAAAGTCATCAATAAATTATATCTTGCTACATATACTCCAACACACACACTGCAATTCCAAGATGCAGGCCTCTTTAAACTCACACTGCACCCAACCTCCTTGGCCCCTCCCATAGGTGGTGAGCCCATGGGGAGGAGGACCCACGTTACCTCTTCGGGCTGTGCCCGGCGAGCCCCATGGGTGCAGGCCCGCCACCAGGCTCTCGCCATCGAGCCCCACCTCCAGGCCTGGCTCCAGAGGGGGGCCCCGGTGACCCGCGTCCGGGCAAGGGAAAACGTTGTCCAAAGTTTTTACTCTTCATTGGAGGTTTGTTGAACCGCTCTTTGTCTCATCCCTCACCTAGGACCAGTTTGCCTTGGGTGGCCCTACCAGGGGCATAAAGCCCCGGACAACATAGCTCCTAGGATCATTGGGACACGCAAACCCCTCCACCACGATAAGGTGACGGTTCAAGGGGTGGGTGGTGGCCGAAGGCGGGGACCTTGGCGGTCTGATCCTCGGCTACAGAAACTGGCTCTTGGGACGTGGAATGTCACCTCTCTGAAGGGAAGGAGCCTGAGCTAGTGCGCAGGTCGAGAGGTTCCGGCTAGATATAGTCGGACTCACCTCGACGCACAGCTTGGACTCTGGAACCAATCTCCTTGAGAGGGGCTGGACTCTCTACCACTCTGGAGTTGCCCCCGGTGAGAGGCGCCGAGCAGGTGTGGGCATACTTATTGCCCCCCGACTTGGAGCCTGTGCATTGGGGTTTACCCCGGTGGACGAGAGGGTGGCCTCCCTCCGCCTTCGGGTGGGGGGAAGGGTCCTGACTGTTGTTTGTGCATATGCGAACAGCAGTTTGGAGTATCCACCCTTTTTGGAGTCTCTGGAGGGTTGCTAGAGGGCATACCTTCTGGGGATTCCCTCGTTTTGCTGGGAGACTTCAATGCTCACGTGGGCAATGACAGTGAGACCTGGAAGGGCGTGATTGGGAGGAATGGCCCCCCCGATCTGAACCCGAGCGGTGTTTTGTTATTGGACTTCTGTGCTCGTCATGGATTGTCCATAACGAACACCATGTTCAAGCATAAGGGTGTTCATATGTGCACTTGGCACCAGGACACCCTAGGCCTCAGGTCGATGATCGACTTTGTGGTCGTGTCGTCGGACTTGCGGCCATATGTCTTGGACACTCGGGTGAAGAGAGGGGCGGAGCTGTCAACTGATCACCACCTGGTGGTGAGTTGGCTTCGATGGTGGGGAAGATGCGGTCAGACCTGGTAGGCCCAAGCGTGTTGTGAGGGTCTGCTGGGAGCGGCTGGCAGAGTCCCCTGTCAGAAGTAGCTTCAACTCCCACCTCCGGCAGAACTTCAACCCGTCCCGAGGGAGGTGGGGACATTGAGTCGAATGGGCCATGTTCCGTGCCTCTATTGTTGAGGCGGCTGACGGAGCTGTGGCCGCAAGGTGGTCGGTGCCTGTCGTGGCGGCAATCCCGAACCCGTTGGTGGACACCGGCGTGAGGGATGCCGTCAAGCTGAAGAAGGAGTCCTATAGGACTTTTTGTCCTGTGGGTCTCTGGAGGCAGCTGATAGGTACCGCAGGCCAAGCGGACGCGGCTTCGTTGTTGCTGAGGCAAAACTTCGGGCATGGGAGGAGTTTGGAGGCCATGGAGAGCGACTTTGGACGGCTTCGAGGAGATTCTGGTCCACCGTCCGGCGTCTCAGGAGGGGGAAGCAGTGCAGTGTCAACACCGTATATGGTGGGGATGGTGCGCTGCTGACCTCACTTCGACGTTAGGGTCGGTGGGAGGAGTACTTCAAGACCTCCTCAATCCCACTAACATGCCTTCCAATGAGGAAGCAGAGCCTGGGGACTCTGAGGTGGGCTCTCCCATCTCTGGGACTGAAGTCACCGAGGTGGTCAAAAAACTCCTTGGTGGCAGGGCCCCGGGGTGGATGAGATACCGGAGTTCCTTAAGGCTCTGGATGTTGTAGGACTGTCTTGGTTGACACGTCTCTGCAACATCGCATGGACATCGGGACAGTGCCTCTGGATTGGCAGACGGGGTGGTGGTCCCCTCTTTAAAAGGGGACGGAGGGTGTGTTCCAACTATAGAGGGATCACACTCCTCAGCCTCCCTGGAAAAGTCTATTCGGGGTTCTGGAGAGGAGGGTCCGTCGGATAGTGAACCTCGGATTCAGGAGGAACAGTGTGGTTTTAGTCCTGGTCGCGAACAGTGGACCAGCTCTTCACCCTTAGCAGAGTCCTGGAGGGTGCATGGGAGTTTGCCCGACCGGTCTACATGTGTTTTGTGGACTTGGAAAAGGCATTCGACCGTGTCCCTCGGGAATCCTGTGGGGGTGCTCGGGAGTATGGGGTACCGGACCCCTGATAAGAGCTGTTCGGTCTCTGTACAACCGTGTCAGAGCTTGGTCCGCATTGCGGCAGTAAGTCGAGCCCGCTTCCAGTGAGAGTTGGACTCCGCCAGTGCTGCCCTTTGTCACCGATTCTGTTCATAACTTTTATGGACAGAATTTCTAGGCGCAACCAGGGTGTTGAAGGGGTCCGTTTGGTGGACTCAGGATTGGGTCACTGCTTTTTGCAGATGATGTTGTCCTGTTTGCTTCATCAGGCCGTGATCTTCAGCTCTCTCTGGATCGGTTCGCAGCTGAGTGTGAAGCGGCTGGGATGAGAATCAGCACCTCCAAATCCGAGAGCATGGTCCTCAGCCGGAAAAGGGTGGAGTGCCCTCTCAGGGTTGGGGGAGAGATCCTGCCCCAAGTGGAGGAGTTCAAGTATCTCGGGGTCTTGTTCACGAGTGAGGGAAGAATGGAGCGTGAGATCGACAGGCGGATCGGTGCGGCGTCCACAGTGATGCGGGCTCTGCATCGGTCTGTCGTGGTGAAAAAGGAGCTGAGCCGTAAGGCAAAGCTCTCAATTTACCAGTCGATCTACGCTCCTACCCTCACCTATGGTCATGAGCTATGGGTAGTGACCGAAAGAACGAGATCGCGAATACAAGCGGCTGAAATGAGTTTCCTCCGCAGGGTGTCTGGGCTTTCCCTTAAAGATAGGGTGAGAAGCTCAGTCATCCGGGAGGGGCTCAGAGTAGAGCCGCTGCTCCTCCGCATCGAGAGGAGTCAGATGAGGTGGCTCGGGCATCTGATCAGGATGCCTCCTGGGCGCCTCCCTGGTGAGGTGTTCCGGCACGTCCAAACGGGAGGAGGCCCCGGGGAAGACCCAGGACACGCTGGAGGGACTATGTCTCCCGGCTGGGCTGGGA
Organism: Polypterus senegalus; assembly: GCF_016835505.1. Taxonomy (NCBI): domain Eukaryota; kingdom Metazoa; phylum Chordata; class Cladistia; order Polypteriformes; family Polypteridae; genus Polypterus; species Polypterus senegalus. The sequence continues at coordinate 32,823,432 of NC_053170.1, read as the reverse complement.
ACGCCTTTGGGATTCTCCGGAAGAGCTGGAAGAAGTGGCGGGGAGAGGGAAGTCTGGGTCTCTCTGCTTAAGCTGCTGCCCCCGCGACCCGACCTCGGATAAGCGGAAGAGGATGGATAGATGGATGGAGGCCTCATTAAAAGTTCCAGCTGTAAACAAATAAAGATAAAGCAGCAAAGCCTTTAAGTACATGGCACTCCATACTGTAGCAGGCTTTGGAAGTTCTTCCTCGGGTGTTAACATTTAATATCAACTCTAAGAATTAAAAGTACTGCTGAACTGTCCATTGTACTTCTTAATAACTGTACTTTATTTTTATTTCCCATTCTTTTCTTTGTCCAGTGGCACTAATGAATATTCTACTATTCTGGTGTATTAAGCTAGAATGATAGTTAATTCACTGTACTGCAATGCATTTCAACATGGTTAAGAGCCACGTAACCTAGAAAATTATAATCTGGGATGCAAATATGTGTCTTACTAATACATATAGAACCTGATGTACAGTACCAATCAAATGTCTGGACACACCCATTAATGTTCATGTTGTTGTTAGAAACTGATACTTTCTTCTTCTTCATTTTCTTATTTTGGCTGCTCTTTTTAGGGGACTTCACAGCAGATCTTTTACCATACCTCCCTGTGTTCTGCATCGAGCTCCATTACACCCACCACCTTCATATCCTCTTTCACCACATCCATAAACCTTCTCTTAGGCCTTCCTCTTTTCCTCTTGCCTGGCAGCTTTATCCTTAGCATCCTTCTCCCAATATACCCAGCATCTCTCCTTTGCACATGTCCAAACCAACTCACCTTACCACTCTGGCTTTGTCTCCCAACCATCCAATCTGAGCTGACCCTCTAATATAATTCATTTCTAATCCTGTCCATCCTCGTCATATCCAATGCAAATCTTAACATCTTTAACTCTGCCACTTCCAGCTGTTTCTCTTGTTTTTTGGTCAGTGACATCGTCGCCAACCAATATAACACAGCTGGTATCACTACTGTCTTGTAGACCTTCCCTTTCACTCTTGCTGATACCCATCTGTCACAAATCCCCCCTGACACTCTTCTCCACCCATTCCACCCTGCCTGCACTCTCTTCTTCACCTCTCCTCCCCACTCCCCATTACTCTGTACTGTTAATCCCAAATACTTAAACTCACCCACCTTCACCAATTCTACTCCCTGCATCCTCACCACTCCTCTGACCTCCTTCTCATTCACACATGTGCATTCTATCTTGTTCCTACTATTCTTCATTCCTCGTCTCTAGAGCATATCTTCACCTCTCTAGGGTCTCTTCAACCTGCTCCCTACTCTTGCTAGAATTCACAATGTCATCCACAAATACCATAGTCCACAGGGACTCCTGTCTAATATCGTCTGTCAACCTGTCCATCACCATTGCAAATAAGAAGGAGCTCAGAGCTGATCCCTGATGTAGTCCCACCTATACCTTGAATGAATCTATCACTCCTACAGCAGACCTCACCACTGTCACACTACCCTTGTACATATCCTGTACAACTCTTACGTACTTCTCTCCCACTCCCAACTTCCTCATGCAATACCACAACTCCTCTTGAGACACCCTGTCATGTGCTTTCTCTAAGTCCACAAAGACACAATGCAACTCCTTCTGGCCTTCTCTATACTTCTCCATCAACATCCTCTGAGCAAACATTGCATCTGTTGTTCTCTTTCCTGGCATGAAACCATAGTGCTGTTAACTAATTATCACCTCCCCTCTTAACCGAGCTTCCTTACTACTCTTTCACACAACTTCATGCTGTGGCTCATCAGTTTTATCCATCTGTAGTTACTACAGTTTTGCACATATCCCTTATTCTTAGAAATTGGTACTAGTATACTACTTCTCCTCTCCAAGACTGCATTATACAATCTGGTTAAAAACTCCACTGCCATCTCTCCTAAACACTTCCATGCTTCCACAGGTATGTCATCTTGACCAACAGCTTTTCCATTCTTTACCATTTTCATAGCTGTCCTTATTCCTCCTTTCTAATTTGTTGTACTTCCTGATTCACTTTTTATCCATCATCTAACCTTCTCTCTCTTATTCTCTTCATTTATCAGCCTCTCACAGTACTCTTTCCATCTGATTAACCCACTCTCCTCACTAGTTAGTATGTTTCCATCTTTATCTTTTATGACCCTAACCTACTGCACATCTTTCCCAGCTCGGTCCCTCTGTCTAGCCAATCAGTACAGATCCTTTTTCCCTCCTTAGTGTCCAACCTCTCATACTTCTTTTCTTTAGTATTAACCACTTCTCTCTTCACTTTACGCCTTATCTCCTTGTACTCCTGTCTACTTTTGCCATCGCTCTGACTATCCCACTTCTTCTTCAACAACCTCTTACTTTGTATACTCTGTTGTACATCCCCATTCCACCACCAGGTTTCCTTATCCTCTTTCCTTTGTCCAGACATCACACCAAGTACCCTTCTAGCTGTCACCCTTACTACTTCTGCTGTAGTTGCCCAGCTTTCTGGTAACTCTTCACTGCCACTCAGTGCCCATCTTACCTTCCTTTTTCAACTTTCACCATTTGATCCTTGGCTCTTTCTTCAATTTCCTCCTCTTCCTGTTACCCATCATCACCCTATAGACCACCATCCTATGCTGCCTAACTACGTTTTCCCCTGCCACCACTTTGCAGTCTCCAATCTCCTATGGACTGACTCTCCTGCATAGAATATAATCTACCTGTGTGCATCTTCCTCCACTCTTGTAGGTCACCTTGCGTTTCTCCCTCTTTTTAAAGTATTTACCATGGCCATGTCAATCCTTTTCACAAAATCCACTATCATCTGACCTTCTGCATTCTTCCCCTTTACACCATACCTACCCATCACCTCCTCATCCTCTCTGTTCCCTTCCCAGCATGTACATTGAAATCTCTCTCCCTTGAGTATGTTCTCCACCGCTCCTTCCAACTCACTCCAGAAATCTTCTTTTTCATCCATCACATACCCACCTTGCGGGGCATATGCACCAACAACATTCATCATCACATCTTCAATTTCCAGCTTCATGATCATCACTCTGTCCAACACTCTTTTCACCTCCAAAACACTCTTGACATACTGATCCTTCAGGATAATCACTACATCAATTCTCCTCCCATCCATGCCATGGTAGAACAATTTGAACCCACCTTTGATACATCTGGCCTTACTCCCCTTCCATCTGGTCTCTTGCATGCACAATATCAACCTCCCTTCTCTCCATCATTTCATCTAATTCTCTCTCCTTACCAGTCATACTGCCAACATTCAAAGTACCTATCCTCACTGCCACTCTCTTTACCTCTCCTCTTCTCCCCCACCTCTGGACGCGCCTTCCCCCTTCTCCTTTTTTGGCTGTTGTTAACCTGGGCTTCAACCGATCCGGTATGGAAATCTGAATTGATACTTTTTTAATTACATTAAATTGATTTAAAAATACAGCCAACATTACTAGTGTTGATAAAGGCTATTACTGTTTGAAATAAGTGTTTTTTTAAAGTATATTATTATACAGATATGACTAAAAAAAAAAAACATTTTCAGAAGCCATTCCTTTATTGTCCTAATTTTCAGTCCCTTTGTTTATCCTAAATTAAGAACTTTAAATGCTAATTTGTTATTTATAGAAACATTTGTAAGTGTATTAACACTGCTGAAACTTGTTATTCACTTGGAATCCAATTGAATGCAATAAATACACACCAAATACCAGTGTCTTTTGCAACAGAAAAAACACAATTCTGGGATGCCGGCCTAAGACGTAGAGCTTCAAAGAAAAACTGGTAAATACAAAGAAAAGGTTAAAATGAACAAAAGAACACAGAGATTGGGCCAATGATGACTGGAACAGTGTATTATGTTCAGCATCCTGAATTCATCTCTTTCATGTTGCACGCAATGCTGGTATTTGGCAGGTATTTAAGGAAAAAGCCAACTAACAATCTCTAAGGCATTTGTTTCTCAAAATACAGACTCTGATGACCTTATCCTCAGTTCTTCATATGGGCCTTCCCCTTTTTCCCTATTGTGGTCAGATCTAGCTTGCCCTTTTCTCTAAAGGCAGTAATAAACACCTTTGGCAAGAAATCTTTAGTTTTTTGGCAATTTATAAAATGTTAAAAAAAACAATAAAACACAACGAAACAACTTCATTCTGCAAAATAAAAAACAATAGACTGATATGTTCCTTAAGATAGCTGCTTCACTTTGGCCATTATTGAACGTAGGACTGAACTTTAGAAATGCCATTACCTTGCAAACCAAGTGAACAGAATAACTGGCTTCAGCAGTATTGTCACAATTACAAAGGTTTCTCTAATAACCAAGTAGCATTTAATTAAGGATAAGCTAAAGCAGCTGAACATTAAGACATTGAAGGAATAGCTACTGAAAATGGGGTTTGCAGTAGTATGTATCCTACTATCCATCCATTTTTGAACCCGTTGAATCCAAACACAGGGTCAAGGGGGTCTGCTGGAGCCAATCCCAGCCACTACTAATGAACAATAAATTTAACATAAGGCATTTCAAGTAGGAATAACCAGTCACAAAACTAGTTAGTTCTTGGCTGTATTTTAAAACAAATGTAATGGTATCTTGATAAAAAAATATCAATTTCTATCAAAAACATGAACAATTCTGGGCATGCTCAGATGTTTGCATGAAGCTGCATGTTTGTTTGTATATTTTCATTTAACGTCTAATTACAAAGAATTGCCAATTAGGACAGAGGGAAGGAATCCTCCTTACTTACTATTTGATCTGGACTTGCAAGGTTTAACCAAGACTTTCTCTGTTTCCGAATTAACAGAGCACTTTTTTGTTTATTTTTAACTTCAATTATTCGTTTTTGTGTTTAATTCGGTGGCGTTTTTGCCGATTAAAAATAAAGCTTCAACTGTAATCAAACAAACAAACTATCAACGCGTAAAAGCCACCATCCCATTTGCGCCCTAAGTTAGCATTATAAAAACTTTCTACATTTGCAGCCTGTACAGCTGTAGAACCGGGCTAGTAAGAAAGCACCCAGGGGGTCCTGGTGTTTTGTATTTTTGTTTTTGGAGAGTTTTGCTAGCAGAGCTGCTTTCACTTTCAACGGGGTGTAGCACAGAAAATTGTCCAATTGATAATCTCTCATCGCATCTTCTAATTATCAATATGGCATTCATAATCATTTTCTTGTTTGGGTGTACTTAATGAGGTCATCTACAAAGAACATATGGAAACCGTGGATCCTTCATCTCGAGGCATTACATAATCCTGCGAGTTCGATGCTTTGCCCGAAATATTAATCTGTTTTCCACGTCTCTCAGAACTAAACCTTATAATAGAGACAATGTAATAAAACGAATGAGCTCCAGATCAATAAGATATTAAGCTAAAAGTTTGAAAAAGAAGGCGACGATCCCAAGCAGTGCTTGGAATCGTTTCCTGTGTCACACATAAAGTAACCCCCCAGGAAAAAGCAACACCCACTTCAACGTACCTTGTTAGGATCCTCAGGCACAGCGCTGCTCCAAGGTAATAAACTGCCGGGTAGCAGGTTACTAGGTCTGAACAAAGTCCAGGGGTTCATTAGAAAAAACGTAAACTAGTTGTCTCGCTATATAAACGAGAAAAATCAAATCAAGCAAACTCAGGGGCAAGTCCCTGAATACCTATTTCGGTATTAAGCTTTGGTATGCTCTTAAAAATCGATATGCTTTCTTTTCAACCAAGAACTTTTAAAAAGAAAATTAAAAATACGCGCATTCAGCTACAATTAGAAAACATTAACTATCAATTTCACCCAAAAAGCGCAGGAGCTTATAAGTAGGACCTCAAGTGGCAGCCTCCACCAGATGTTCAGCTATCGAGAGTCAGAAGCATCCTCTTCAAAGTTCACATCAGGTCAAAACAAGATATGGATTATTTTATAACAAAAGAAAAGAACAGACTAACGGGTCCTTTGGTGAAATAGCAAAAGACTGCGATGACATCGGTGCCCCAGCCGACTTTACCGTAGAAGTGCACCTTCTGCATTTAAACCGCGAACCTCATTTGCTCTGCAGATTGCTTATATTCCAAACACGAACAAGGAAAGACCGGCGAGCAAGAAAACGAAAAAAAAATACGAGTGAATAAATGGTCAACTTTAAAAGCCTTTGCCGGTTCTTTCCGTTTTTGCCACAAAGTACAGTACATCTAAGTTTTCGTTTTTGCGGAACTCTACTTCCACCCTATGAACATTACCACACATCACTATAGATTTTTGCACCGAAAGCAGTGAGCTGAGTTCGCGAAAGGCACGCTGGGAAATGTAGTTGTACAACCATTTAAGTATACGCTAAGATGGAGAAAGCGAACTACAAGTACCACAAACAAAATCAAAGCAAGTAAAAAGGCGGGGTAGAATATGATTGGCAGGAAACGAGGACTATATGGGACTGAAATTCGGCTGCGCTTTATTATTATTATTATTTTTTTTTAAATATGTTTAAGAAATAATGTGTCACATAAACCTCTGTCAGGAATTAGCACTGTAGTCAGCGTTAAGTCAGTCTCAGGAGGACAGCTGGTGAACTCAGGTGAGGAGCCCTGGGCAATGTAAATTGCCTTCTACAGAATCATGACGGTGGGAACCGCCAATCAGAACTAAATGTCTGGTCGGTTCTAGAAAGACTCCATTGGGACAATAAAAAATCAATTTATGAGCTAACACCAACTTGCCCTTCACCATTTTAATGCAATAATTAAAACTTAAGTGCAGCACCAGTTTTCTGCTTCTGCACTCAAGTACAAGAAATCTATGAGAACATCGGCTACTGTTGATTGGTTAGGGGCACTGTATATGTCTTTGAGCAGACAACATAAGAAGAAAAAACAGCAGAAACTAAGTGCCATTATTATGAAGGAAAATACTCAGCTTACAGAAGTGTAATGTGCACTCATCTACTGAAACTACTCATTCCATTATAGTGTCATGTGGAGCTTTTGAAATGTTAGAAGTGAGGTGGGGGCCAGCCCAGGAGGGGATACTAACCCATTATGAGGCTCACTTACTCATCCTGAGTTAGTTACAATGAGCTGTTACTCTAACATGCACATTTTTGAGAGAAAAATATCAGCTTCCTAGGAAATACCATGCAGACATGGGGAAAAAATGTAGACTCTTTATAGAAAGTGATCAGGCCTGGACTGGAAAGCTGGGCATCACTATGCTGTCTAAACATTTTTTTATTTACTAGCCATGTCACATGTCGAAGACAGATAGTAGAATACATTTTAAAATATCTGACATATCTTGCCCTACCTGTATCTTCAGTGCATTTCCTCGGCATCCTCATATGTCTCAGCTCCTCTTGTCTGGTGCACCCTTTTCTTGGGCTTGTTCCCATAAAGCCTGCTTTTCAGACTCTGCCCTGGCTTTTAGTCATATTGGTTACTCTGTATACAGAACTTTGGCAAAGGGGATGTCCTCAGGCATAAGGATGGTTTAGATGGCTTGTTCTTGGTCTCATGCAAGATTTTCCACTAACATAATTTTTTCTGATTCACCTCCTTTTATTTTCCAAAGCTATGACATCATGACTGAATGCTTGAGTATTCCTACGGTCAGATTATTCTTTCTTTGTATATTACTTTTTTAGTGGCCAGATTGTGACTGATACTGTTGGAGTACACTTTGCTTGTGACTGTACAATCGAAAAAGGCATTTCAGAAAATTAATGGATGAACGTTAATGTGTTTGTGGCAAGCAATGCCATACTTCTAAAAATAAAAGGCTCTGCCAATATTTGAAGTGGTCTACAAAAAAATCATTCTGAATTATTGAACCTAAATAAAAATATTTCTCTTCACCACCAAGGGGCACTACAAGTACAACATTCAAAGTTGTACAAATTATAAATATGGCATGATGTGGCTTCTACTGTTCTTACTATTTTAAAAATACATACTGTATGTATATATATACTGTAAATATTATATATATATATATATATATATATATATATATATGAGGACTGGCTTATAAGCTAGTATGTGTATTTATATATTATACTATATATAAAATACAATTACAGTATATACACCATTAGTCAAAAGTTTTAGAACACAGTCATTTTTCCAGAATTTATTGAAATTTATGTAGTTTCATGTTTCATTGTACTCCAAAATTTAAAGCATAGAACAAATAAATAACTGGAGATAAAAATGTTTAACAAAATAAGTTCTAAATTTTAAGTTCTAAATTTTTGACTCATTAAATTAGCCACTTTTGCAAATATAAAAGCCCAACACACTCATAAAATTGTTTCTACAATGGAATTCAAAATATAGCTGTTTTAACCTAGTTTCCAAAATTGTCGCAGCCACTGCTTTCTAATGGAGTTCAGACCATGAGTGTGACTCATCAGCACGTATGCAAATAATTCCACATATCAAGTGTCTTTGTTTTAAAAGTTTTAGTAAAAATTCAGAGCAAAACAGTTTACACAAAAATAAGGAGAAAAATGGATAATGCAAATGGAAATTTCTTATACAAGACTTGAACAGAAACATCTTATATATCTTATGTCTCTTTGAAGTTCTTTGTATAACAAACAGTCATATGTTCATATGTCAGACTTGCAGACATGATTGATACATGAACTGAAAGAAAACTGTATGCCATTGTTACTCCATTGAAAACAAAGTAAATCAAACAGTGATGTTTCTAGCTAACTGAAGACTGACTAAAATTCTATTGCTGGAGTTTGATAAAACTGAAAACTAAGGAAATTCCATTGCAATTTAGATTTAGGGATGTAATAAGAATATAAGTTTAATGTCACTGTGCTCTGTACAAAAATTATTTTTTAAATCAATTTACATGTATAGGCCAGGCCAAAGTTAGCACACAGGAGCTCTCAGCATTTAGAAGTGCTGGGCCAAGCATAGGACAAGATAGACAAAGACAGCTGGAGGAATGTATAGTCAGCCTAAAGACAGGTGTATACTATTTTGTCCTCTGTTAACAGTCAGCACAAAATCTTCTTTCCTTGTTTGGAAATGGACTATTTACCTAAGTAAGGGCCTGCATGTGGAGAAGACAGTATAAAAAGACATGAACAGCAGCCAAACACTTTGAAGCCGACAGACGGATGGGTGATATCGTCATATGTCCTTAAAAGCCTTCCAGCGCAGCGATGAAAAATGGCAGACTCTATAGATGAAGATCTTTGGTATTATCTTGCTATAGGCTTCCCATCTGTAATGCCACGTAAATCGTCAGTAAAGAAAGCTAAGTTATTTTCTCTTATGTGAATTTTATCGCCGTATCACTATGGGAGGGATATTGCCTTTTAATAACATATCTATATAGTTTTCGGTTACTTAAAACGGCACAATTACAAAAGAATTTATTCCAACTAGGGAGCTAGCGACCCCCACAGGAACAAGGGATTAAACAGAAACATCCATTATCTATATAGTTATGAGAAACTCACATTCTAAGCAAATTAAGCAATTATTAATGTCCGTTTTAATATTAACTAGCAAAATACCCGCGCTTCACAGCAGAGAAGTAGTGTGTTAAAGAAGTAATGAAAAAGAAAAGGAAACTTTTTGAAAATAACATAACATGATTGTCAATGTAATTGTTTTGTCACTGTTATGAGTGTTATAAAGTGTGAGTATATATATATATATATATATATACATACACACACACACACATATAAACATATATATACATATACGTATACATACAGTATATACATATATATACAGTACATGTATTTTTATCCATGTTGCAAAGTGCAATTATCACAGAGGGGAGCTAAGGCCCTGATCCCTGCTGAAAAGCTGGATGCTTTAGGGACACATTTGTACTGACAAGAAGGAAAAAAATAAACTGCAATTTTTTTACTATCTTGAAATGCTTACGAGCATTCTTGTTACTTCATAATGCATGCAGCCACTATATGAGTAAAGGCAGAACAACTTTGGCAGGAGATGCATTGTTATATGTTGGAAGGCCATGAAACAATTCTCAATCCAAAATACACAAAAACAGATAGGGGCAAGTGTGCACTTCACCTGGAAATGTTATCTTTTGTATGCTGTGTGTGTTTGGGGTTAGGGGAGAACCGGTAAACATGCCATGCACAAAAGATTTTAAATTATGTTGAGCTGGGAAGATGATAGACTATGTTTTAACCTAAAATGTCCAGTTTCCTTTGAGCCAGAGGCCTCAACATGACTATTTCTGAATACAATTCATGTATCACTGATTGTTTATTTAAGGCCACTCTTAAAAATTCTCCAACAAAAAAGTAGTGTTGTAAAGTAGAAATACTTTGTTACCGTACTTGGGTATGTCTTGAGAACATTTCTACTTTACTTGAGTGTAGGTTTCCTGTTATTTTCAAATTTATTTCAATACTTTTTAAAACACAAATACTTTTACTCTGGTAGGTGTTGTTAGATACATTTATTACTGCAATAATAAACCAGAAAGCAAACAGACTAAGCAAATGCACTTAATGCTTAGTCAATTATCTAATATCCAGGTTTTCCCCACTTTAGGAAGAACTGCTTTATGAAAATTTGCACATATGAAAAATCAAATGTGTGCTTCTGGTGCTACCACCCAGTCATCAATCAGTCTTTCCAAGTGCACCTCACCACGACCTTCATTGGGTCAAAGCTGAACATTGGTGATACACAATCTCCAGTCTCATCTGGGACCATTCTGGCCTCCCTTCAAGACATTTTTATGAAGCAATGCATCAGCAAAGCCTATAGAATTGTGAAGGGCTGCTCTCACCTCTCTCATCTTCCAAAAGTGGCACAAAAAGCATCCAAACCAGCTCTTCCAAGTTCTGCAACAGCTTCTATCCCCTGGCTGTCAGGTCTTTGAACTTTGTGCTACCCCTCTGCCCTCACATCTGATCCTGGTAGCTTTTTTATATTCAGTACATATGTTACACTTGCTACTACCCTTTTTTATGATTATTTTTTGTTATTTATCTATTTATTTATTATCTATTTTTAATTATTACTATGTATTCACTTGCCTATTATTTATCTATTTATTTACATTATAGGTTTTTACCTCTCTTGCACCTGTTTTATGTTTTTCATGCCACTGTATGCTGCAGTACTGTGTAGAGATGGCATGATAATAAAGCCACTTGACTTGACATGACTTTTATTGCTGACTAGCAAAATACCCGTGCTTCGCAGCAGAGAAGTAGTGTGTTAAAGAAGTTATGAAAAAGAAAAGGAAACATTTTAAAAATAACGTAACATGATTGTCAAAGTAATTGTTTTGTGTATTTGGCGGCAGCATCAGGAAGTTGTTTTCGTCTAGCTGCATCAGAAAATGTACCACGACGTCTGACACGCCTCCTTTTTACTGTTTTCTCACAGCTTGGATTGCTGCTATCATAATCGGTTTGAGTCTATATATATATATATATATATATATATATATATACTCATACATATATACATATATACACATACATATCTTCATATCTATATATATATATATACATATCTACATATACACATATATATATATACATACCTAAGTACATCATATATACACACACATACATACATACACACACACAAATTATATATGTGTGTGTGTGTGTGTGTATGTATGTATGTATGTGTGTGTGTATATATATATATATAATGTAGATTGGTGTGTGTGTGTATATATATATATGAAAAGATGAAAAAAATTAAAAGTGCTCACTTTGACTAAAGGCAGAAGCGCAGTCAGCGTCTCAAAGGCCGGCACAGCTATGCGCGTGCGCCGGCTGCTCAAGTTTTGTAGGGCAGGAGACCCCACTTTTTGCAGACACGTTCACGTGATCAAAAGTCTCAGCTCTTTGGAGGTCATTCATATATATATATATATATATATATATATATATATATATATATATATATATATATATATATATATATATATATAGCAAAATACTAGCACTTCGCAGTGGAGAAGTAGTGTGTTAAAGAAGTAATGAAAAAGAAAAGGAAACATTTTAATAATAACGTAACATGATTGACATTGTCATTGTCATGAGTGTTGCTGTCATATATATGACAAAACCACGCTTTTATCAAGGCTTCCGTCGGGCAGTCTTTTGAAATGAAATTTTCCTCCAATCAGTCGTAGCAACGCGCTTTTTTCCAACTGTTACATTTTTGTAGCTCTGATGTGTACAGCAATGTAATCGGTGTACCAGGAAATCATGCATTGCCAGAAGTTCCCCTTTGCTTGGAATGGAAAGTGTGATTAAATGCGTTATTTTTTAACGCGTTATGGAGCACATGCATCGAAGCTTCACAGCTGTGCTTGTACTAAGAAAAGGAAACATTTTAAAAATAACGTAACACGATTGTCAATGTAACCTTTTGTAAGTAGTGCCTGGAGGATTCAGAGTGTAGAGAAACTCTAGAGATAGCGTGTGTATTAACTTGTGGATTTTTCTGTGAGTATTTGGTGGCAGCGTCACAAAGTTGGGTCCTCAAGACTGCGTTAGCTGCGGAGCTCAGCTCACAGCGAAATAAGGTGAATGGGAGGGGAGATGATGACGTGACTCTCCCACCTGCCTTAACTGTCAATCCCCCCCACAAACACAGTCTCTCGGAATTTGCATAAGCACACCCCTTCACCAGTAATTTTAACTTAGTTACAAAGTGATCAAAACTATCTTTTATATCCTGCGTCCTCTCATTAAACTTGTATCCCGCATTAGCCGTGGGCATGACAAACGCCAGCGGCAGCCTGTCTATGAACTTAATTTAAACTTTAGGTTTACACCGTGCTTTGTTTCCGAAGTAGCTGTACTCATGAATATGGTTGTATGTGTGACTCGGTCACTTCTTATTGTTTCGCTGCCTTCTCAATTGTATAATGCATGTTTTCTTCAGCGCTTTTTGGAGTTCTTCCTTGTTTTCTACGTATTGCGTTGACAGTCAGTTCATGTGATTACGTGGGAGGCGTGATGATGTCACACGAAACTCCGCCCCCCACGGCCATCGAGCTCAACTCCATTACATTATATGGAGAAAAATAGGTTCCAGTTATGACCATTACGTGTAGAATTTCGAAATGAAACCTGCCCAACTTTTGTAAGTAAGCTGTAAGGAATAAGCCTGCCAAATTTCAGCCTTCTACCCACACGGGAAGTTGGAGAATTAGTGATGAGTCAGTCAGTCAGTCAGTGAGGGCTTTGCCTTTTATTAGTATAGGTTCCCGCAGCATTCAGATGCCATCACTGTGGAAGCCCATGGGCTTCAGCCTGCCAAACAAAGTTGGGCTTGATCCATAGGCTACAGTGAGGATGGCATGTGCGTTCACATGCTGTGGTTCACTCCTCATGTCATATGTATTGCTCATATCTTCCTACAATTGAATTCTATATATTTCTATTTGTGTGAGTATGAGTGAATGAATGAAAGAGAGAAAGGTCATCAAACACATAAAGAGTGGAACTTAAAAGGTGTGCTTCTCTGCTTAAATCTGTTGGCCTGGGTACACGGCTGTCAGTGATTTAGCGAAGGATCCTGGCTTAGATTGGTTTACAGAGTTTGGGAAAGTGAGCACAGATGGTGTTGCCTCTGACGACAAGTGAGTGTTGTGTGGTGGAACCAGAAGCGTGAATGTGCAGGAAAGGAATGTGGAAGAGAAAAAGATCATTGGAGCCATGTGGAAGTAGCCATGGAAGATCAGAGTGATGACTGCTTTTGGAAGGTGACCTAATGAAGAGACAGCCTCTAGTATATCTTGTGTGAGGAGGAGAGGGACAGACACTGCATTTCACGGTATATTAGGCTACCAGCCCCGGTGATGATAAAATGTCAGCCAGATAATTATATGAAAAAAACAAATCACACTATATATAGTGTTTTCTGCTCAAAACTATATATATAGTTTTGAGCAGAAAACAGAGAATAGTTTAGTATTTACAAATATAAATGTCTGTGCTTAATAAATGCAACTGAACATACTGTTAACAATATCCGACTGAATGACTGTGTATAATATTTAGACATAAAAATACTTGAATTCCTAATATACAGCAAAGAAAAAAAATCTTCATAATTCTTCACAATTTGATTTGAAAAGGAATTGCCTTGGTTGTAGAGAGTTTTAAGACAGAACTAATACAGTATATTGATTTATTCACACTGCACTCTCACTGTTAAAGACACTAACTTGTAAAGGATTATCTAAATTCATATTTTTTGTCTACAAAAATAAGCATCAAGATTTGAAGGAGCTAGTAGTATTTGAATAAAATGTAGAAGGGTGGATTTGAAAAGCCTGATTTTATACATGTTGTTTATTCTTTAAAAGTCAGTTGTATTAGAATGTGCATCAGTAACAAAAATCTGAATCTTTATTGCTAGTGAAATATTCAAAAATATTCAACAGAACTGAAGAACATAAATTTTTCTTTACCATCAGATTCCCTTTTCTAAACTAAATGTTACGCAATCAAAACTGCATACATGAGCAGATCTGTTTTGTTCATAAAATGTAAAAAGTTTAAAATCTTGGGTAAGGAAGTAATCAAAATGAATAAAAATCATAATTTCTACAAAATTGTCCCAAACACAGTCCAGATTATCTTAATCTTCTTTTAAAATGAAGAAATAAAATTAACACATTCAAATATTTCATGCTAAAATATGACTTTCCTTTGGAGCAGTAGTTATAGCAAGTCCCTCTGGGCTCATTCAGCTCATAAAATGTCATATGAGTTACAGTATGTGGTGTAATAAAACAACAACAACATTTATTTAGATAGCACATTTTCATACAAACAGTAGCTCAAAGTGCGTTACATAATAAAGAATAGAAAAATAAAAGATACAATAAGAAAAACAAAATAAATCAAAATTAATTAACATCGAATAAGAGTAAGGTCCAATGGCCAGGGGAGACAGAAAAAACAAAAAAAACTCCAGACGGCTGGAGAAAAAAATAAAATCTGTAGGGATTCCAGACCATGAGAGGAAAGGGAAATAATTTAATTTTCTTGATTAGAGATGCTGGTATCTATGATCCCAAATTCACAAGTGGAAATGTGAGACAATTTTTAATAATAAAAGGAAAAAAAAAATGTAAAAAGCACTAGGACAAGTTTATTGTTTTGAAACTCAATCTTTAGTAACATCTATTGGGGGAAAGAACTGAGACACTAGCACAGAGATTTGATATATCAAGGTAAGGCATTTGAAAATGCTTGGCACTATTTATAACATTTATAATTTAACATCTAAATTCACTGGAAATGATTAATGTTGCAAAACTGAAGATGACCTTTTGTGTACCATATTTTCTGCATTAAAGACAATGTTTAAGTTCAATATAGTTTATTTTTGTGTAGCACTCTTCAGAGTACAGCCTCAGAGCACGTGCACAAATCGACAAATACAATACATTAATACCAAATTGTTAAACTGTTTAATATTTAAATAAATGAATACACACATTACATTAAACACAGAATTAAACAATACATTATTTAGTTAAAACAATCAAATCAGGACAATAAAAAGTGCATTAGCACTACAACTGAGATATGGGCAGTTGACAACAGAGGAGAGGAAAACAAAAACTCTGGTCAACAGCATTCTTAAAGAAAATAAACCTCTGGAGGGCCTTGACCAGTTTTATCAGACAAAATCACATTTCTAGACAATTGGCCATCCTCCCCACCAGCCATTCTGCAATATCATAACTAAATATTGATGTTCCTAGTATGTCTGTTGTTACTTTACATGGGAAGTTGTGACAATGTAGACACAATATAGTACGGTCCATAACATTTCATAATGATTAGAAAGGTTGAACTTTTGTACAAATGACCACCAAATTAAGATACATTGTGGACAGCCTAATGAGCTGCTATAATCAGTCATGACTCAGGCGCCGCCACGAGTGGCAGCCTTTCCAGCAGCTTTGTCTACGACTCTATTTTTTTACCTTTTTCTCTATTTTACTGATCATTCCTATCACTTTCTTTCATGTGGACTCGTTCCCTGGACACTTTTTTACTACTTTTTACTAGTGTTTCCTTAGGAGGCATTAGCTCTCCGGAAATGTGTTCTTTTGACATTGTGGCTTGTTAAGTAACCGAAAAATATAGAAATATGACAGAAAAGGTGATATCCCTCCCATCGTGATTACGGCGGTACAGACATCACATGAGAGACAATGATATAATTTAGCTTACTTTACTGACGGTTTTAACGCGGTTACAGATGGGAAGCTTATGACAGACTCTATCAAGGTGTTGGAGTCTTGATCTATGTAGTATGCCATCTTTCATCACCACGCTGAAAGGGTTTTCCGGACGGATGGCATAATCTTCTGTCCGACAGCTTCAAAGGGTTTGATTGCTTGTCCCATGTATTTATACTGTCTTCTCCACATGCAGGGTCCTCTCTGGTCTCCAAACAAGGAAAGTAAGGATTCAGTTTCATCTCAGGAATAGTACAATGCACCTCTCTGGTCTCCAAATAAGGACAGTAAACTCAAACCCCACCTCCAACAAGAATAGCATAATGCTCACACTGCAGTTTGTCCCATTCTCCAAACTGCTAGGCTAATGGTTTCTAAATGCAGTCTAGTCACTGTGTACCATACTTGGTCTGCCTGTATGAATGGATCCATAACAGTGTGCATAGAAACAGTGACATTAAACTTCAAATTATAATACCTAGTGAATTTCTTGGGATTAATAAAGTATCTATCTATCTATCTATCTATCTATCTATCTATCTATCTATCTATCTATCTATCTATCTATCTCATTAGAGTATTCTTCATTAAAGAATCTTCAGCTTTTAAATGCTGAGATAAGTTTGTCATCCCTTATGTATGAGAAACGATCATTTCACAAAGATAAAGGGTTATATTTAATGGTAGAGATGCCTGAATGGGACTGGGATTGCAGGCTAGAGGGGGTAATATAACACAGCAGCATGCCCTTATGAGGTAATCTATACTAATAAAAGGCAAAGCCCTCACTGACTGACTGACTGACTGACTGACTAACTCACTGACTCATCACTAATTCTCCAAGTTCCTGTGTAGGTAGAAGGCTGAAATTTGGCAGGTTCATTCCTTACAGCTTACTTACAAAAGTTGGGCAGGTATAATTTCAAAATTCCACGCATAATGGTCATAACTGGAAGCTGTTTTTCTCCATATACTGTAATGGAGTTGAGCTGGATGGCCGTGGGGGGCGGAGTTTCATGTGACATCATCATGCCTCCCACGTAATCACGTGAACTGACTATCAACGTGGTACGTAGAAAACTAGGAAGAGCTCCAAAAAGCGCTGAACAAAACATGCATTATATAATTGAGAAGGCAGCGAAACAATAAGAAGCGAGTGAGTGACATATACAACCATATTCATGAGTGCTGCTACTTCGGAAACAAAGCAAGGTGTAAACCTACACTTTAAATTAAGTTCATAGACAGGCTGCCGCTGGCGTTTGTAATTTAGTGCCTGCCCATATAAGGCCGTCCGTCAGCGGCAATCCAATAGAAACACTGCCGCTAAATATTCATGGGTGAAGGACTGTGTTTATGGAGAGGAAGATGAGATGGTCAGGGTGGTGTTTGGCACAAACTCAGCGAAACTGTCAGAGAAACTTTTAAGTGCTGGGTCTTAACTAACATTACATACAGCCATGGACATCACACGAGATGGCACCAGCACAGCTGGGAACCTTCGATGCAAGAACACCAAGCGGCTCACGTGAACTGACACAGTGCACAGATAAAAAGCAACAGTTCCAAAGAGTGCTGAACAAAAACCGAATTACACAATTGAGAAGGCAGCAAAAAAATATGAGGGGTCTGATACATACAAGCATATTCATAAGTGCAGCTACTGCGGAAACAAAGCACATGGTGGAAAAAGTCAATGTCCTGCTAAACGAAGACAGTGTAAAAAAAAACCCGTGCATGCAGTGTGTCACATCTCAGATAAAGAGGAAGACGAGCTGTTTATTGATGCAGTAAGAAACGAATCGATGAATGAAACCTCTTATCTTTACAACGATTGACAAACACGGAATGTAACTTGAACACAACACATCCTACAAATACGAACCTGATTGAAAGAAATAATGATAATCAAATCCTTGATGACAGCAACACTCAATAACACTCACAAAACAATTACTGTATATTGACAATCATGTTACGTTATTTTTAAAATGTTTACTTTTCTTAGCACAAGCACAGCTGAGAAGCTTCGATGCATGTACTCCATAACAAAAAATAATGCATTTAATCACACTTTCAATTCCAAGCAAAGGGGAACTTTTGTCAATGCGTGATTTCGTGGTACATCCATTACACTGATGCACACATCACAGCTACAAAAACGTTAGAGTCGGAATGAAGCGCGTCCCTACGACTGATCGGAGGAAAATTTCATTTAAAAAACTACCCGAGCGAAGCCTTGATAAAAGCGTGGTTTTGTGCACACTGAAAAGCAAGCAAAATTAGATGCATTACAGAAAGCGGACTTTGTGGCTCTTACTGGGGATCATTGGACTTCCGTGACCGTTAGTAATTCTAATTACATCTAATTACAAAATGTTCAATGATCACACTGTTTTAGCCTAATGTACAAAATAATTTTGGCTAATGTTACTCAGAGTTTAAAGATTAAGTTGGTCAAATTACCTTTTATGTTTCTGACTTATTTTTTTAAGAAGAAAAACTGCACTTTATGTTGAAATTTTGGTTATTATTATTTAAAGACAATACTATTACTTACTTAATTTTAGTACTTAAAGTAATTAAATTACCACTTTATTTTTAAATCTGCCTAATTTTAGCCAGGGATGATATTTTTGTTTCTGTTTTGAATTCAAATGCAGTTTAAAAGCATTTTTTTTCAGAAATTAAAAGAGCTTGAGTTTACAATATTCATGTCCATGTCTATTATTTGATTCTGTCTCCCACTAAAACCGTTTTAAATTAAAAAAAAACATTTGCGATTTGGGGCAAATTTACGTGTGCTATTACATACAGTTAATCAAGATTATTTCTTACACAGCCTCTAATTAATTGGATTAATTTTTTTAATCGATTCCCACCCCTAATATATATATATGTAGATATATATATGTAGATTTGTATATATATGTGTATATACAGTATATATGTAGATATGTATATGTGTATATATATGTATATATATGTGTGTGTGTGTGTATATATATATATATATATATATATTTATATATATTTATATATATATATATATGCCAGCAACACTCATGACAATGACAAAACAATTACATTGTCAATCATGTTACGTTATTATTAAAATGTTTCCTTTTCTTTTTCATAACTTCTTTAACACACTACTTCTCCGCTGCGAAGCGCGGGTATTCTGCTAGTTAATATATAATCTACATTATATGTACATATGCATTTTATAAATTTTATGTAGCACCCCTGTGTCTGGACCAGAGAGAGACATGCTTCTCAGGTGGCCAAGACCTGGAGTAGTTGGCATAAAAGCACAGACACAGCTCTTACAGAGCACTTTGAATATGTCTTCTGGCTTCCAAAGCCTATTGTCCCTGATGCATGGCCATTGGCAAGCCTCAGATATTGACCCTAGCCTTGGTGGGCTCACAGAGCCAAGGGAAGGTGTGGTATGCAGGTTGCCTCTGACCCCAAGCAGGGAGAGGAGAGTGAGGTGGAGCTGGGCAAAGCAGCTAGGTGCTCCTTCATCACCTCAAATTATTTAAGTAAATATGAAAATATGATGCTTTGTCTGCTTTTATTCATCCTTCCATTCACTATCAAATTCACCTTATCCGTTTCAAGGTAATGGAGTCTTGAGAATATCCTATTGGACACAAGCTTTTGCTTGCTAGGTCTTTTTGGGACCCATGTAGATTTGTGTTTCTGAGTAATGAACATCAGCCCAATAGTAAGCTGGCATGGGACAGAGCACTAAAACTGCATTTCAAGTAACTTTTCTTGGTTCTTATCCACTTTCATTGCTTAGATTTAAAAAGTCAATCAGTCAGTCATTGTCCAACCCTCTATATCCTACCACAGGGTCACGGGGGTCAGCTGGAGCCGATCCCAGCCAGCACAGGGCACAAGGCAGGAACAAACCTCGGGCAGGGCACCAGTCCACCACACAGATTTAAAAAATGAACTATCAATTTCTTTAAAATATATCTGTATTTAAGATGGCAGGGTGGTACATTGATTAGCAAGTCTACTTCATAGATCCAAAAACCTTAGTTTAATTTCTGCCCCTTTGAAGTCAAAGGAATTTTGATATACTCCTTTGTTATTCAATTCAGTTAATTGTCACCATACGTAACCTAACTTAACTTTATAACTTAACTTTATAAGTGGCTAGCTGTGTTACACAGCTTCGCCTGGGACATTCCCTATAACAGTGGGAACCAGATACTGTATAATGCTGTTGGTTAATTAGTTGTATCAGAAGTATAATGTAACCAAGTGCTTTATTCATTTATTTTTTTAACTGGTGCTAATATTATTACTGTTGTTCACTGGAGCTGCTTATTCTTGAATATGCTACATATAATTGTCTATGAGTAAAGCATTCCTGCTGCAGGATTTTGATTGATTAATAATCAACAAGACACCCACCTTGGTATAGAAAATTAATGCAGTTAATGGGGTGTAGGATCTCTATTTCATATTCTGGAACTAGGAGGCCAGAAATGTGAAAAGATCTGTACAATTTATGAGCAAGGTCCATAAATTGGTAAAAACCTTCGCTTTCTCTGTTGTGATTCAAAACATGGCCGAAGAATTGCTTTCACAAGTAGCCTAGAGATGCATGTTGTAATAAGCAAAATAATACAATTTATATATATCATAAAGATAATTGAAGAAGGATATATGCAAATATATAGATATATATATAAGGTGTACCCCGGCCACCTATCACAGCCCAGCCCCACCTCGATAGCTCGCTTCATTCACTATCAGTCCACAGGTATAGTCCAACATGGTCAAAACTCTAGCCCTGAGATTTACTTAAAATTATAGCAAATGCCAAAATTATTGGAAATTGTCATTTATGCAAGATGAATAGTAATCTACTTGCTGTATCATCAATATCTAACTTAATACATGGTAGGAATATGACTTCTGCTGCATGATCATGATATTGTCGGCAATTGAAAGTTTATGCAGTTTTACAATTTGTACAGTAAGCATATGCCATTACATAGGCTTTATTTATCAACTGCTAGCAAACAACTGAATTACGAATATGATTAACGGATGTATATAAGGTCATGTGTTTGATATATGTGCAATAAATTGGTTGTATTGACATGAGCGTATCATTGTTGTACTGTCCTAATTAAGACAAAAAAATTATATTAGATGTATACTATATGACTTATGGTTTTGAAGAAAAGTGAGCATTGCATGAAAACGTCACAAGAAAACGTTTGATTTCACTAATCTTTTCTTATATACGTATATGTATATGAAAGTTTTCTGTTTGGTTATAAAGTTTCTGTTGCCAGCAAGTGGCTTTCATTTGCTCAAGGCAGCTAGCATATGCTCTTACTCAGGGACTATTTCCCCCACCACACTGCATTTTCTATCTGTGTGAGTATGTGTGAGGTGTTGCTTTGCCCTTTTCTGGACTGTCTGGGGAAGCCAAGACTCATCCATTCAGATAATCTTACCGGTCCAGCAGAGGACACAGCAGAGCAGTATGGCCTAAATACTTTTTGATGAGCAGCATTCCAGAATTTTAGTGTGTAGAAGCCTGTCCTCCCAATTGATGCCCAGGATCTTCTGGAGGCAGCAAATGTGGAACACTTCTAGAGTACGGATTTGCTTGCGGTAGGGAATTCAGGACTCGCATCCATAAAGGAGTGTTAGTATACATACAGCGTGATATATCACAACTTTGGTTGCCATGCGGAGACTTTGGTTACAGAAGACATGTTTGTGTAGGCAGCCAATTGCAGAGGAGGCTAGTCAATGGTGGTTCCCAATTTCTTCAGTCACAGAGGCATCACTAGATATTATACTTCCTAGGTAGGGGAAGAATTGTGTGTTCTTCAGTGTCTTGTTGTCAGTCTTGATGACCGCTGGAGGATCTGTGTGCTGGAAGGTAATCTGATGGGTCATTGTCTTGGAGGTGATGATTTCCTGACCCATCAAAGAATAGTCTGAGTGTAAAGATTCAATGGTCCTCTGGAGCTCATAAATGATTGTCGAGGAGGTTTTTGAGTGGGCTGATAATCTTTGGAGATTGAAAAAATTGCCAGAGTTCTCAAGTCTCAAGGACTGAAGGATTCACTGGGTTCATTTGGCCCAATAGTTCTCAAAAGTGCTCTGCCCAGCGATCCAAGATCTGTTGCTTGTCTTTGAGCAGTGTCGCACCATTTGCAGTACGGACTGGAGCTACATTACATCAAGAAAGGCCATAAATTCCTTTGATGGAACTGTAGAACTCATAGGTCTTGCTTTCATCCCTGTAGTGGTGGATTTCAGTGGCCTTATTAACCTAACATTTGTTCTGGATTTCAATGAGCCTGCGCTGTGTAATTGATCTAGTTCTTTTCCACTTCTCCTGGAGGGAAACTGATGACAGGTTTGCAAAATAAGCTTGGAATACTGTGTTCTTGGACTCCAGGAAGGGGAGAATCATCTTGTCTATGGCCTCTTCAAAGCAATCTGGACTCTTTCTCTTGGAGAAGAGACAGAGCCCGTTGCGTTCATGTTTCCAGTTCCATGTTTCCCAATCACATTATTCCAAATGTCAGAGCTCCTTCCAGCTCGTGCATTGAAGTCTCTAAGTAAAGCTATCTTGTGTGAAGCAGGAACATGCTGGACTGTTTTATCAAGGGAAACATAAAAGTTGTCCTTTTCTTCCTTGGTTGAATCCAGATTAGCAGCATATGCACTAATGATTGTCATATGGGAACCTTTCGCCAATGGAACATGCAGGGTCATTAAACGCAAGCTGATGCCAATAGGGTACTCTGGGATTTCTGTGAGGAGTTCATTCTTGATAGCAAGGCTGATTCCATGGATCCACATCTTCAACTTTGGTTGGCCTTTCCAGAGGAAAGTATATCTAGTTGTGGTTTTAGTGATGGATCCTTCATCTGTAAGACAAGTCTCACTGAGGGCACAGATATCCACCTTGGAGCATTGGAGCTCTGAGGCTACGAGGGCTGTTCTCCGAGCTGGACGGTCAGTATTATGCAGATCCATGAGTATGCAGATTAAAAGATTTTGTAGTTTTTCAAACGCATGTAAAGGGGTGATTCACCAGGTGTGGTTTTGGTGTGGACAGGGCAAACTTTGTTTAGGACACCTTTTTTTTTTTTCTTTATTTCGCCTTATACAATTTCTTGTTTTAGGAATTTATTAGTTTTCGCATACCCCTTGGGGTCTGAGCACAGGGTCAGCCATTGTACAGCGCCCCTGGAGCAATTACAGGTTAAGGGCCTTGCTCAAGGGACCAGCAGAGTAGGATCTCTTTTGGCAGTGACAGGGATTCGAACCGCCAACCTTCTGGATACCAGCACAGATCCTTAGCCTCAGAGCCACCACTCCGCCCCTTTTATTGTCCCCTCTCCATCACAGGGTTGACACAGGGGTAGGCAGTGTTATCCTTGAAAAAGGCTGCCTAGTCATGTTGGCAGGACGCAGACAAAGCACTTGTCCTGGGTGTGCCTCTGAATGGCCATCACACCAACTTGGCTATACACTTAAGGGTTCCATACTAAGAACATAAACCATCACCCAATGGTAGTTCTTTTTGTCTGTTGCCTATCGCCATAGGACTTTGATACAGAAGGAAGGATGAGGAAAACACATGGAAGGAGGAGCCTGTGCAAAGGAGTTGTTCATATCGGTGGTAGTGAGGGTGCGCAATCCTCAATAACACGCCTTACTTACTGTTGGGAAGTGAAAGATGACAAAGTACAGCAGAAAGTTGCACCACTTTTGATGGACCCTAGGTGGTTGAGTCAGTCTAAGTCAGAACCTCACCTCTGATCTTGACACCATGGGTGGCCCTACCAGGTGTACATGACTCCCAATGGCTTGCAAACCACTCAGTTACATTAAAGTGTTGACTCATTGGAGGGTTAATCCAAAACATAATGTAACCTAACACAACAAAGGCTTTCTTTGGTCTTAACAGAGCATCAGTATAAACCATCAGTGAAGTGGTAATTCATCTCTGTGCAGTGTGGCACAATAAGAGCCTTTGATATGCTGGTAAAATAATTGTGAATACAAAGGATTCATACATCATATACTGAAATATGCAATATCAAGAGAAATATGGCTCACTTAAGCCACCTCTGGCCTTTGTATAATGAAGTTATTTTAGTAGGACATACTGCAGAGATAACTACTTTAGCGGTGCTTTGTAAGTGTTATTAACACCAAAAGAAGACTTTGTTGCGGCCTTGTTACATTATAGTATAGAAGTAAAAGTAGCATTTTTGCAGTACCTAAACTAAACTGTTACCAAGAGATCAAACTTTCAAAAACATAACCTTATTAACAAAATAAGCACAGAAGAAATGATTCCCGACCAAAGGAAGAACTTAAAGAACAAGATAAGGGCCCTGTCCACACTATTACATGTTCTTTTCAAACCACAGACATTAGATTAGTTTGTGCCTTTTGTCCACACTACCCCAGCATTTTCATTCTCCAAAACTCAAGACTTTTACTTCTGGAAATGCAAATGTGAAATGGATTCCATTCATACTGTAAATAAGTGAGCAGTTTTGTTTCATATTGTACTGTGTAATTTCTGTTTGGTCTGTGTTTTTATTAAGATGTAATGTAGGCAACAGAGGTTGACCAACAGCCGTACCAATTTTCATTTAAAACCCTTTTCTATCTATCTGTCTATCTATTGTGACAGACAGGGAGCGCTGTCGTCCCCTTGAACCCTCGGATCAGACGCCAGACACCAGATAAAAGTCCAAAAGTTGACTTTATTATAACTAATAAGTGCACAAAGCACCCTACACTCCACAATACTCATACAAATCACAATACTCCAATCAATAATCAATCTTCCACTCTCCCAGACGCGTTGCCACCTTTCCTCCCGACTCAGCTCATCCGTCTGGGATCTCTCACAGTCCTTTATAGTCCATGACCCGGCTGAACCCTCAGCCCATGTGACATCCTAGCACTTCCGGGTCAGATCAAAACTCCTGTTATTCATCCCGGAAGTACGTCATTTCCCCTGTCGCTGTGACTAAGACGTACTTCCGGGTTATAGGGCAAATAACAGCCCCTGGGCCCCTTGCAGCGTCCTCTAGTGGCCCCCAGGGTATCCAGCAGGGCTGTGAAGGAAAACTCCAATGTCCATGATTCCCTGCTGGCATTTGGGGCACCTCCATGCTGCAGGGAGGGCTTCATCTGGTTGCCTGGGTGTATTGGTCGGGATGACTGGCTGGCCATAGTCCACACTATCTATCTATAATAAACAACACATGAGACAACAGCTTCTCAGCTCTACCAGTCACATTATTATGTGATGTAAAATGGTGATCTCTCTAGTTGTGGGGTTGCAGGGACAACAAGGGTCCCCCATTAAAGCTCCAGACTTGTGTTCATCATGCAAGCAAAGACCAGTCCCTGAGCTGAAAGCCATTCTGTGGAGATTAGAAGTCACCCTAAATATACTGAAGGGTTAGAGGTTAAAAGGCATTTCCAGCAGAGAACCTCTGAGGTGAGATTGGAAAGAACAAAATTTGGCAAGAGCTTGACTAATGGAAAGAAGAGAGGCCAGATGGGGTACACAGAGGAATGGAAGGTGCTTTAAAGAATGCTCTCTGGTTTGATATGTTGTATTGTGTACTGACCACACTAGGCAGCAGTATGGAGAAAGAAATGTAATGGGGACAGTTGTAGTAAAGTAAACATAAGCTAAGGTCAAAACAGGAACAGCAAGTATCAAGTAACAGAGCCCAGAATGTGGGGCAAAAATCACAGTCAATATTCAGAAAAAGAGAGAATCAAAACCAAGAACTTACAAGTAAACTGAGCCACCAAAGTGTAAGTTAAAGAGTGTGGTTAAATGAACATAAAAAAAGTTCATAACTGATGAACTATAGGTTGTTGGAGACATGTCAATATTGAGAAAATATGGAATGCATTAACTAAGACAGTAACTAGGAAGTTGCTTACTGTACCTTTGAGATCGGCACATAACATCTGTCTTCCATTGTAGTAATCAGAATTGGTCTACTTGAGCGGCCAGCCATTTGTCAATATCATGCATAAAGGGAGTATCCACCTGAAACATAACATAAGCAGATTTTGAAATTATTTAGACAAATGAGTGGATGGTAAGACTTATTGCTCATCAATCGTTAAGCCTGAGGTCTAACATCATTTTTTTCCTGGGCTAAGAATGAAGCTTAATGATTGACTTTTTTGGACTTTATTTGTATAAGCACCATTTACTGAGATTGGATACATCTCACTAGATTAGTTAAGCATATATTTAAATTATTTGAATGTTTGCTGTGTCTGACGCAGTATAGAAGCAATCAGGGTCCAATACTGGACTAGCAGCGATAGTTTCAGCGTGCAGTGATATGATTAGATTGTAACCAGGAATTTGTTTCTTTCCTGTAAAGGGTGGTATAACATGTCATTGGTATCAAGGAAGTATTCAAACAAAAATTCTAGTCTACAGATACTGCATCATGAGTTAGCTGTAAATATCAGAAAAGTTGTTTCCTGGATTTAAATGGTCCATTGAGACTACAGTAAAGATGAATTACTTTAACCCCTATGCATATTTAATATTATGGGGAATAACAGAGGATGGTGGAGGCTAGTCTTCAGCGGTTCTATAAGTGCCTAACAGATAATTGTATTTTAATTATTCATGTAGGCTACCACAGACATTGCTGTCATATTTATTATGCTCATCCATTTCTCTTCTATATCTGTTCTTTCCTGCCCAGTGATACAGGGAGATGAGGCCTATCCCATGTCAGGTCAGGTCAGGTTGGGAAGCGTGTACTGGTACAGTGCGTTGTTGCACTCACCACATGATGAAACAGCATGGGATCCCGGATGGCAACCCTCCAGGCAGACATGCGGTCCAGTCCAACCCTCCAGAAATAACTCTCTATGTGCCACAGCGAGGTGTTATGTGGGCGTCCCCTTGGCCAGGTCCAGCTACTTGGGTCTTCAACAATGAGGATCCTGAGAGCCGGATCACCCTCGGGGAATCGCGGCACATGGCTGTAGTGCTGTAACTGACGCTCCCTCACAATGCAGGTAATGTGCCTCATTCGGGACTCCATGAGCTCCATGAACCACTCATTTGACACCAGTCACACCAGTGGTACCCAAGGATTTTCCGAAGAGACACAGTACCAAAGGTGTCCAGTCTTCGTCTCAGGTCACTGGGTAGAATCCATGTCTTGCAACCATAGAGAAAAATAGAAAGCACCAGGACTCTAAAGACATGGACCTTTGTCCTTTTGCAAAGATATCATGAGCGCCACACACCCCTTTCCTCATGACCCCTCCAAATCATTCACTGACTTCATCGTTAGAGTCATGAGAGACATGAATGTCACTGCCGAGGTAAGTAAACTTCTCGACAAGGTCAACACTCTATCTACAGACAGACACACTGCCGGTCTTTAAAGGGGCATCTGTGGGGTATCTGTTGGTGAAAAGATTCACTCATCTTTACTTTGCCAATGATGCTGTGATATTCAGAGTCAATAGAATGCTTTTATTAAAACAAAAACAAAATTTCCAAATAAAGTGCAGTGCTTCAAGTGTTCATAAAGAAATAATCCATAAAAAGCAGTCCTGTCCCTCAAGCACCGATCTCCATCGCACTCCATCTGGGACCCCTGACCGTGCTGACCTCTCTTTTTCAGCTGGCTGGCTGGGTCATCCTCTTTCTTTTGCCCCCAATGCCGCACTCTTGCTCTACAAGCCTTTTTCCTTTCTTTTTCGTCTCCTCCTGTTTCTCTTTGCCAGCCCCTTCTTATATGGCTCTGTGAGTGTAGCATCTCCTGAATTGGAATAAGCCAGTTTGAGAAAACATGTAAGTTTAGAAAAAGTTGGAATGTAATTGGAAATGTAAATAGAAACAAAAAGCATTGATTTGTAAATGTTAGTTAATGATCTCTAATCTGAAAACAACATAAGATTCCATTATTTGATGTTACAACTAATGAATTTAACTTATTTATTAAAGTTTGGACAGTGGAAAATGTACCACTTTGTAACACTGCCTTCCCTCCTCACAACACTTAATAACTGTGTAGGTGCTGAAGACACCAATTCATTGAGCAATTTTGTCCCATTCTTCTTTCAAACAAGTCATAAGGTATACAGTATGGTGTCTTTGATGTCACATTTTGCATTTGAAAATGCTCCACACATTCTCAATTGGGGACAGGTTAGGACTTCAGGCAGGCCAGTCGAGCACAGCACCCTCTTTCTGTGCAGCCATGTCTTTGCAATGAGTGCAAATTTGATTTTGTATTGTTGTGTTTAAATTTTCATGAGCATCCATGGAAGAGTTGTCATCTTGAAAGCAGCATATGTTACTTCAAAATCTGTATGTACTTTTTGGCATTAATGGTGCCTTCACTGATATACAAGTTACCCTTGCCCAGGATGCTGACACAATCCCATACCATCACAGGCCCTGGCATATGCACTTGTAACTGGAAACAGAAATGATGGTCCTTTTCTTTTTTGGGCTGGTGGACATGATGTGGATTTCATCCAAAGAAGACATAAAATATTGATTTGCCTGCCCACAGTACACATTGCCACTATTTTATGGTCTATCCCTGATGCTGCCGCACCTAGAGAAGGTGGCAGCTCTTCTGAACACTGTTAACATACAGTACAGATGTAACCAACATTTGTTAATGTAGATAAGTATTGTGTTGATAAAAGTTTGCCGAAGTACTCAGGAATCTCAAGTGGTTATTTCACTTATTGATGAATAACGGTTCACGATGCAGTGCTATATGGGGGATCGAAGATCACGGGCAGCCAAGGCTTGTGCTTTCCCTTTACACACCAAAATTTCTCCAGATTCTTTGAATCATTTAATTATATTACTCACTGTTAATGGTGAAATGCCCAAATTCCTTCTCATCTGTCTTTAAAAAACATTGCTATTCAAATGTTGAATGATTTTTCTCACACATTTGTTGGAAAATTGACGATCCTCTGCCCTTCTGCTCCTAAAGGCCTTTCCTGCTTGACGCTTTTATACCAAATTATGATTCCAATCACCCGTTGAACATCATTTGTTTCTACAAACATCATCATTGTTTTTAACTCATTATTGGCCCTAAAGTGCCTAATCCCAACCTTTTTTGGAATGTGTTGCAGACCCTCAATGGCAAGAATGGTCGTGGATAAATTTATTGGTACCCCACCATGAAAAAAGAATAACCTACAATTGTCTGTGAAAGAACTTGAAACTGGCAAATTTAATTGGAACCTATTGTCGTTTATTCCATATTTAGCAAAAATCAGACTTTGCTTTAGAGTTTTGATTCAATTGGGTATTTTAAATAATAACACAAATGAAAATGATCTAGTCAAAAATGTTGGGACCCTTAACCTAATATTTTGTTGCACAACCTTTTGAGGCTATCACTGCAAACAGGCGATTCCTGCAGCTCTCGGTGAGGCTTCTGCACCTACGCACAGGCTGCTTTGCCCACTCGTCCTGAGCAAACTGCTCCAGCTATGTCAGATTTCAAGGGGGTCTTTTCCAGACAGTGTGTTTCAGTTCTTTCCATAGACATCTGATAGGATTCAAATCAGGGCTCTTAGAAGGCCACTTTAGAATCATCCACTATTTTGTTCTTGGTCATTCTTGGGTGCTTTTTGCTGTGTGTTTTGGGTCATTATCCTGTTGAAGGATCCATGACCTGCGACTGAGGCAGAGCTTTCTGACACTGGGCAGTATGTTTGCTCCAGAATGTCTGGATAGTCTTGAGATTTCATTATTCCCTGCACAGTGTGGCCGGGTGTAAGAAGAACGAACCATGACGATAGAAGAATAGTTGGGCTGTCAACTGGGTGGTCCCAATTAATGCCCTTTCTTTTGTTTTCCTTTAACTCAAAGTCAACGTCTTTTAGCCGTAACACAATATGGTCTCATGGGCAACACAATTAACATAAACAAGAGGTTCTCTTCACCCAAACTTTAACAAACAATAGGTCTTCCAAGGAGCTCTAGACTGGTCAGGTCTCAGTCTCAAAAGATAGCTTGTTCCCGGCACTCAAGCTTCTTATCTCATGACAACCAGAAGGGGAGGGGCTAAGTGCCCTCATTGGGCAGATTCTTGGAGCTGTGGGGAGAAAAGGAGAAAACACAGTTAGCAACAGCGCCCCCTCGCACCCCGGCGAGTGATCCAGCAAGGAGATTCTTGGACGCTTTGTGACTAGTGAGTCGCTGCCTTGAACCCAAAAGACGAGGCTAAGTCTAAGGACTTCAGGAAAACCTGCTTTATTCAACTTGAAACAGAAACAGCAAGGTTATTTACTGCAACGGGAGCTACCACTCTACTACACACAGACGCAGCACTCTGGCAGGGTCGGGCCAGATCAGTGGCCAAGTTATAATGTTTCCTGCATCACCCATTGGACAACAGACGCATTGTGAGTGGAGCTGGTGAGCTTGCAGTTTTCTCTGTGATGTTGCAAACCTGCGATGCGCTGTGAAGCTGTGGTTGTCTCAGTGATGGACAAGCAGCCCTCGACAGACGCGTCAATCGCATTTCAGCGTCTTGCCCCATTTTGCTGTGTCTCCCCGTTGGGGAGGGTCTCAAAAGAGTTCAAAAATCTCCCAGCGCAAGTGTGACCACAGATTCAAGGCACCATCTGCCAGAAGCAGCAAAAGAGCACCAAAACATAACCAAGCCTCCTGCTTATCTCCAGTAAGTATGCTGTTCTTTATTATGAAAGGTTAATTTTTCTGAGATGATGTGACTTGCCAAAAAGCTCCAGTTTTGTCTTATCTGTCCAAAGGACATTCTCCCAAAAGCATTGCTGCTTGTCAATTTACAGTTTAGCAAATTCGAATCTGGCTTTTATGGTTATCCTCTGGCCATGCTTGTTCCCCCGGACCTCCCAGTGTGGAGGCTTCCCGGCCACATGCTACAGTAATTATTTATGATCTTTTCTAGGGGTACCAACAAATTGGTACATTTTAGAAAATCTTTGTAGAACAAGCAGTACTTGACCTGTCCTGACACTTGCTTTGCTTTACTGGATGACATATGGAAAACATGCAGGTATGCCTGGTACAACTCCTTTCCATTTCTTCACTTTTCAGGCAGCATACAGCACTTTGTTTTAGTGAGTAGTGATGATACCAACATATTTGTCTGTATAATTATGAAAAAATGAAGTTAACCAGACTAATTAATAAATGTCTTGACTTTATACTTTTTTGTAAGCAAAAGCAAATTTTGAAATCACTGCTTTCTGCTTTTATTTGCTTTATTCATATTGTTCCAACATTTTCTAAGTCAGGTTGTATATAGCATCTTTGTATAAAAATAATCACTTCACACAACTTTGATAGTCCAGGTACACAGTTAGTATTGTATATACTTTTTTGCTGTATTATACTGTACATACTTTTTCTTAGAATCAGTGAATGAGAAGCAAGAACTAAACTGGTAACCTTGTTTTTGGTCCATGGCATGAAAGCACAGTGCATAGAGGACACACAGGCAAACTCCATATAGAAGGAGCACCATTCAGCATTTAATCTGGGATCTGAGCGCTGTAAAGCAGGAGCTGGGAATTAATGTGCTGCTTACTAATTTCCAAATTAGAAAATAATATTACAATACACAACTATTCAGGCTATAGAACTTGGAACAATTGAGAGAAAAAGCCGAATAAGGAATTTGTTCAAAGAGTACTGATACTGTATCAGTTGGCCTGTCCCAAATATGCTCTTGGCAGCCGTACAGCAAAGGTGATTTGACACTTTTGAGATGAATCACATTGCACGGTGCACCCGAGCAGATCGGTTGCTGAATCCAGAAACTTAATACTGGGAAGTCCAGAAGTTGAAAGCCCTAACCAGATATGTTTATTTCCTTTCAGTAGCTATGCAGTTACTTTTTGTCTTACTTATCACAATAATTATTCTATTCTATTTTATTTGTTATATTTAGTCATTTTTCTGATGACTATCACTTGATTTTTATAGGTACTAATGTACACAGAAACTGATTAAAAGACTCTTCTTTTACCTTATCATCCATCAATGAATCCACTTAATCCAGGGCAGGTTGGTGAATGTCGAAGCCTATTATGACAGTATTGCTTATAAGGCAGGAACCAAACCTACATAAAGTGCCTTCTTAACTATGAAATTTCAAAATATTTGTTGTCACCAGTAGGAGGTGTAACAGCACATCCCCAAACCCAACCTCACAGACACAGTCCCAGGTTCAAACATACTTGTATATTACAAAGTACCTTTAACAAGCTTCTTTGTTCACAGCACAGAACAGCAACTAAAACCCTGTTTATTCTCTCTACTCGACTCCCAGGCAAACTCCACTCCCGACTCCGAGCCCCTGAAGAAGACAAGGTGGCTTCTTTTATGCTGGACCAGGGAGTACTTTGGTGCCACGTTGCTGGATGCTGGAAGCACTTCTGGGTCAAACAGAAACTCCCCGAGGTAGGGACATCGCTACCCTACAGCTCCCCCTGGTGGCACCCAAGTACCCTAACAGGGTTGGTCACTCAGACTAGAACTCACAGCATGCCCTGCAGGTGTACCAATGGGAGCTCTTGCCAGGAAAATGCTGCCATCCACTGTATTGGGGAAATATAACACTCTGGGAAGCAGACATCATCTGTCCTTCTACTATGGCTTCTCAACCAAGAAAGATATTAACAACTAACCTGGCTGGAATGCCCGTCGATCCATTTTCTCTCATTATGGCATTCCTCCATTCGAATCGGGACAGCAGTCCATCTTTTATGGTACTCACACCCTTTAGAATTTTCCTGGGAACAACATATATGAGTAAGGATGCAGAAGGAATGCCAGTCTACTTCTTGGCGTACTGAGCCACGCTCATAAACATGTCTATGGGGTCAAAGTGTTCTGGCTATGTAGATTATTCACATGTCTTTGGGCTGAGAGAGAAAACTGATGTTCCTGAGTGAAAGTAATGCAAACATAGCAGAATAAATTATTACCACACAAAATCAGCCTTGAGCGGACGAGAAACTGAAATATAGAAATACCATTACCTGACTGATGAGAGCCATCTGTGCATTGCCAGCTGACAGACAACAGTTGTTGTGATACACTGGTCTTAGTTTTCGGACTACTTCAGCTTCAAAGCGATGCATTGTGGACAACCAACTCAGGTAAGATCAAGGCTCTTGGTTTTCTCCAAGTGCTGCTCAGTGTTGTTGGTTAGCAGTTAAGTGGGACTAGTAGGCCATGGAGCGAGTTAGCTGTTCAATTGGGAATGGAGCTGTGCTGGTTCTCATTAACTAAAATCTGACCTCTTTAAGAGGTTTTCTTAGCCCTTGATTGGTCAGGTAGTACTCTAGAGCTGATCGATGACTTCTTGATATAAGCAATTATCAGTTGCCTATTGATATTCAATGGAAGAAGTGATATCCAGCTTATCACTGACCTTTGCTTTTACCAGCTATGTCCTCATCCTCACACTCCCTATTCCTCCTATTTCTTCTCATCACCATGTTAATTTTGGAGAAATAATAACTGATGATAGACTCACAGGTGGAACAAGCTGCCCACCTTCTTCCCTTCTGCACATCCTTTTAAAGAAAAACACCTGAAGACTCTCCTTTTCCACAAGCACCTAATAAGATCATCAACACATTTTTGATTTGGATCTCCATAATGGAATAAGGCAAAGATATGTTTTTCTATTTTGTATTGTAGTTCATTTGGCAGATGGCTGTTGCTATTACCTAAAGCAACTTGGACTAGATAGATAGATACTTTATTAATCCCAAAGGGAAATTCACATGCTGCAACAGCAGCATACTGATAAAAAACAATATTAAATTAAAGAGTGATAAAAATGCAGGTATAACAGACAATAACTTTGTACAATGTTAACGTTTACCCCCTCGGGTGGAATTGAAAAGTCACATAGTGTAGGGGAGGAACGATCTCCTCAGTCTGTCAGTGGAGCAAGACAGTGATAGCAGTCTGTCGCTGAAGCTGCTCTTCTGCCTGGAGATGATCCTGTTCAGTAGATTCTCCATGATTGACAGGAGCCTGCTCAGCGCCCGTCGCTCTGCCACGGATGTCAAACTGTCCAGCTCCGTTAGTTCCTGTTTTCTTTGTAATAAGGCACTATATACACTGTAAAAAGTAATGCGTTAAAATTACTTAAAAAAAATAAGGCAACACATTACAAGCAATATTTTTGAGTAGATTTGATATACTGCACTATTGAGTAAACTTAATTTATTAATTAACTCAAATTTACCTAAAATAAATGAGTTTGATTAAATATAAGTAGTGGCAAAAATGGTTTCATTTTACTCCGATTTTCATTTGAATTATGGTACTCAAAGTGAGTACAGTAATGACTGTATAACAAATACATGCTAAAAATCCATATCTCTTTATTTATTTGAACATGCACAGATAGTCACAACAACGGATTATATTTTCAAAGGAAAATTAAATCAAATGTCTGAGGATAATTTTTACTGAATTACTGACATTCAAATGTCAATGAAAATTTTCTTTTCTTTTTTTAAACTTTCTTCAAAAAGTATATCTCAATCAAATAATGTCCCAGGAATGAGTGGTAAACGGGAATCCTGCAGCAGGTGCCGCTCTTCAAACACTTCCTGCATTTACGCCAACATATCCTCTTAAATGAATGGCCACCTTTTCCACTACTTTTCAGTATGCGATAGCGAAAATCCTGAAATCAAATAGGACGTATGAAATCAAACATCACTAAATAAATCACAGTCTTTTTATGTTGTTTACAGGTCGTAGTTTAGGACAAATGCCATATCGTTCTCAAACTTACCTCAAAGTATCATTTTCTTTTTCTGTGTAAAATAAAAGTTTTAAACGATAAAAAAACATATGAACATACATAACTATCCGAGAAATGTGCTTGCTTTTTAAAGCAAACCAACGAGGTAAGTTGTTAGAAAGACGCTACATTGCCTGCCATGTTTCCCACATGAAGGGAAAGGTTTCGTGAAAACAACAAATGCTTACGTCTGTATCTGTAACTATATGAAATAAAATACCAGTTATTCATTACAGAATTAATATGCTTTATACTTACACATTCGTAGTAAAATAGCTCTTATTATGGATACGCGTTACAGTTGAATGCGTTGTTGTAAAGACCAAGAAATCGATGTGAGAGGAAGTGCCCTGTCATTAAATTTAACTTAACTTAAATGTGTTCAATTCACAGTTTAGTTTTTTTACCTAGAATAAGTTACAAAAAACGTTTACATTTTAAGAAAAATGGTAAGTTAACATTATTCTTAATTTTTTTATTGAATTAGAATCAAATAATCAATAAAAAGGGTAAAATCCATTTTCATTAATTAAGGTAATGATTATTTTGCATATAGTTAGCTATTTTCTATTAGTATTTTTCACACAAGATTTATTTTTTACAGTGTATGCGCCCGACCTGACACAGACTGACAACGGAGGCACATTAAAATAAACCAAAAAGAATTTATTTTCCTTCTTCAGCTGGGGCCCAATGTCTTCCCCGTGTCGCTCAGCCACAACACAGTTCCAAAATACCCCAAGTCACAAACACAACTAAACTCTTCAAGTCCTCCACTCCTCCTTGGCAGCTTTGTCTCCCTCCTCCCGACCCGGGCTCCCAGAGTGGG
This sequence comes from Polypterus senegalus, assembly GCF_016835505.1. NCBI lineage: Eukaryota > Metazoa > Chordata > Cladistia > Polypteriformes > Polypteridae > Polypterus > Polypterus senegalus. Next base: position 32,787,444 of record NC_053170.1, on the reverse strand, counting down.
GGCTGGTGGCTCCTTTTATAGCTGCTTCCGATTGCACCTCCAGGTGTGGCTGAACTACGACTCAGACAGGCCAAGGAACCCCTGCAGGGCCTCCTGGTTGCTACCCCGGATCCCAACAGGGCTGTCTAGAGCTCCATTTCCCATGGAGCCCTGCGGGTATCTGAGGCACCAGAGTCACCCAGGGGGGTTGCCACCAAGTGGTCCGGAGGAGGTATTGTGCAGCCCATGCTTACTCCCCTGGAACATATACAGAAGGGACATCCCAGCCAGGCATGGGCCCCCGCCATCCATCACACCTTCCTACATTTACTCATTTTTTTTGGCACTTGTAGCCCTACTCATCCCAACATATGTCTACTCCACTACATTTCACCCCTTGTAAGCTGCTCTGCATAAGAATCTTTGCTAAATGAAAAAACATATTACAGGATTTTCCATTGCAATTAGCTGTGAGGATGGACCACTCATTTGTTTTTGTTTTTTTGAAGCACCGACTGTGACTGAAGGTAGCAGTAGCCTCACTCTATTTTACAGAGCACAAGCAACAAAACCAGGATGAAACTGTCAACGTGCGGTTTCTCAGACTTGTAGTTCATAGTTTGATTGGCTGTTCAGTGCTCGGCTTGTAAATTTTGCCATGAACGCACATTAATATGAATCAACCTCTCTGGGATTGCTTGAGCAGATTGAAATTTGGGGAAAGACAGAATTTGTTTTGATATCCAGGATTCTCTAATTTATCTTTCTGGAACAGAACCCTGGGCTTTAATCATGGCCCGTGGAGTGTGCATACTCTCTCTTTGTGTCAACACACATTTGTCTCCACATATGCTTGTCATTCTCTGTTTCTCTAAGCATATGCATGTTAGCTTCAATGGCCTGTGCACATTACTTTAATAACTCACAACTCTCCTGGCCTTGTCTGAGCCAGAGTGGCCATTAAAGAGTGTTGGATACAACCTTGTGTCTGCTTCTGTATCAACTTCTCATGACCTTGGGCTGAAAAATAGGTGGAAAAATGATCAATTTATGGTTAGAAAGTGTTCAAGAAGCCTACTGCAATAAAATAATAAGTTCAGTAAAAGTCAGACATTAAGCTTAACCGGCAGTCTGAGTGAGCTTCATTCCGCAACCTATAACAGAAAAGTATTTTAAACAAATGTAGATGTTTGTATACAAGCAAGTGCTTTTAAAATGCCCTTGACATTGTTCGAGCACAGCATTAGGAGTTTAAAATCCTTTATCAATTAGGGAGTAGAATGCTCATAGAGGTACGGTAATACTAAGATTATGTACAGAAGCAGCCCTATCACCCGATAAGATTATTATAGCAGTGCTGATTGGATTGATGCCGTTAAATAGCACTGTTATCAGTGTACATATGTGTGTTTGGTAGATCGTTACATAATAGACCGAAATCATGTAAAATTAATCAGAGACAGGCCAGTAGAAATAAGTAATGGCTGCTGAGAAATAAAACTTAAATATCTAGTGTATCGGCCATTTATATATGGTACATACACTCGCCTATGTAAAGTACACATTACACATTCTTCAGTCTATGTTGTAAAGGAGCTTAGTTGAAAATCGGGGTGGAATGCTCAAAGCGTATCCCACAAAACTGTTGACGGGATAGCAATTCACTGCAATTTCAATATACAAACCTACAATGGGATCATTCAGAGTCTTCAGTTATCCCAACGTACATTTTTGAGATGTGTAAACAAAAAAAAAACACCAAAGTGCCAGGAGAAAACCTAAAGATAGTGTGGTGACTCTTCACAGAATCACATTTTGGGTGTCTAGAAGTGTGAGGCAAGAAGGCCTCAGATTTATCAGGTCCATCCATCCATCCAGCCTGATTAATCCATTTCATTATTGTGCAAAGTAAAGCTTAGCCACTGGACACAAGTCGAGAGCCAACCCTGGATCAGGTAACAGTCTATGGTGGGATACACATTTACTCACACCATCATCATCATCATCATCACTAATGCAAGCCCAATTAGCCAGCCTTGTAATAGTAAAATATGGAATACCAACAGAAAAATTCAAACAGACACGGGGAGGGATAGGCAAAATACAATATGGAGGGGAGGCTTGGATACTAAGGAAGGCAGATACTAGAAGCTTGTGAAAATTCATTTCAGAGAAGAGTTGAGGGAATAAGCTGGACGGAAGAAGGGAGTAATGAGGGAGTATCAAGAAGAGTCAGAGAGGAAAGGACCTTGATAACAACAATTCAAATAAGACAGAAGAGATGGTTCTGACATGTACTTAAGTTGATGCCACATCACACAATTTCTAGTCATCCAGGGGATGTCCAACTTGATGCCATAGTTCCTGATCTTTTCACCTGAGCATAGCAATAAAAGCCACAGAGTATGTTAAATTACATGACTGCATGAGGACCTTTCAGCCCAGTTACAAATGTCCCCTGTATCAAACGCTTGTCTCTTTTTCTGAAAGCCAATACCATGCTGCCTGAGAGAGAAGGCGCCTGTTCAAAGGCTTTATAGGCATGGCAAGTTCAGCCATCTCAGCTCCTTTTTATATTGTGGTATGTAAAATATGAGGCATCCACATATATAAAATATCCACAGTCCTTCTTCCTCATCGCTGCAATATATGCATTGTACTTCTGGCTTATTGGTTGTCAGCTTTCATCCACAAGTGTCTGTTCCTATGACTAAAGACAACATCAGACTGCTGGAAAAGTTGTAGACTATGGCTATACAGAGCCACTGGTTCGGCTGACTACACGACTGGATGTCATGCCGCCAGTTCTTTAATATAATGTAAATGAAGCCTGCGACTGAAGATCATGTAATGAGACAAAGCCATTAGGTTTGACAAGCTGCTACGATAAATCATAGGGGAAAACATCATGTGGAAGGCAGAGATGGAGAACAATGACCAATATCCCAGAGAATGAAACATACCAGAGTGTGAAGAAGAAGGTGCAAGACAGGAAAGGTTGGAGTTAATATTCCATGACAGGGACCTGCCAACAGGTAAAAAACTAATGAAAATGAAGTTGATGATAGATGTATCTGTGTGCATCAGAGGAGCCTGGCGCTCAACCCAGGGTCGGTTCTAACCTTTTACCAAGTGCTACCAGGAAAGGCTCTGTACCCTGCCAACCTGAACTGGATTAACTGGATTTAAGATAAAGTATAAATTTGAGTTTAAGCTCTCCCGTGGATAAGATGTATAATTTCCGTTATTTTATAAAGTCGGTTGTATCAGTCGAATGCGGAAAACGCACGCTATTGGTCCAAGAGAGTACGATATTCTAATGCCCACCTGAGAGAGTAACCACGGAGCACACAACCTTTTATTGCCTATGCATTGTGCCTACATGAGCACACGATAATACCTGAACTATTTCAAAGTGACGTTTGCACTGTTTTGTATTTTTTGTATCTCACACCCTCATACACCTTTATTGTAAGAGCATCCCTTATCTACAATGGAGCGTTTGATCATAAAAAAAATATATGAAGCTGGTTTTAAATTATCAGAAATAAACTTGATGCATTAGGATTAAAAGTTAAGACGGAAGTAAAAACTTAGGGGTAACTGTTGACTGTAATCTGAATTTTAAATCGCATATTAATCAGATCACTAGGACAGCATTTTTTCACTTAAGAAAAATAGCAAAAGTTAGACCTCTTATATCATTGAAAGATGCTGAGAAATTAATTCACGCTTTTGTTTTTAGTAGACTAGATTACTGTAACTCACTCCTCTCAGGACTACCCAAAAAAGACATAAATCGTTTGCAACGAGTGCAGAATGCAGCTGCTAGAATCCTAACTAGGAAAAGAAAATCCGAACACATTTCTCCAGTTTTTATGTCACTACACTGGTTACCTGTGTCATTCAGGATTGACTTTAAAATACTGCTTATGGTTTATAAAGCCTTAAATAATCTCGCTCCATCTTATATATCGGAATGTCTGACACCTTATATTCCAAATCGTAACCTCAGATCCTCAAATGAGTGTCTCCTTAGAATTCCAAGAACAAAGCTTAAAAGAAGTGGTGGGCGGCCTTCTGCTGTTATGATGCACCTAAAATCTAGAATAGCCTGCCAAAAGGAATTCGCCAGGCAAATACAGTAGAGCACTTTAAAACACTGCTGAAAACACATTACTTTAACATGGCTTTCTCCTAACTTCACTTTAACTTAATCCTGATACTCTGTATGTTCAAGTCATCATAATAACTATTCACAGTGGCTCCAAAATCCATACTGACCCCAACTCTCTCTTCTGTTTCTTTTTCCGTTTTCTTTACGGTGGCAGCCTGTGCCACCTCCACCTACTCAAAGCATCATGATGCACCAACATTGATGGACTGAAAGCCAGAAGTCTACGTGACCATCATCATCAGGTCCTTCCATGAAAACCCTAAATACAAAGAGGACTGTTTGATTTATGTTAGGTAGATTGCCCAGAGGGGACTGGGTGGTCTCTTGGTCTGGAATCCCTACAGATTTTATTTTTTTTCTCCAGCCGTCTGGAGTTTTTTTTTTTTCTGTCCACCCTGGCCATCGGACCTTACTTATTCTGTGTTAATTAATGCTGACTTATTTTTATTTTTTATTGTGTCTTCTATTTTTCTATTCTTCATTTTGTAAAGCACTTTGAGCTAAATATATTTTGTATGAAAATGTGCTATATAAATAAATGTTGTTGTTGTAAATTAAAAGTCGTTGAAGTGGTGAAAGAAATTGGTAACTGCGCTGCTACCACAAAATTTGATGTGTCTGAGAAACTGCTGCGAGATTGGAGGAAGCAAAAAGATGGAAAAAAAAATGTAAGTGTTGTATTTTTGAATCGGTATATAAGTCAGGGTCTGATTTTATGATCGATTTTTTGGGTTTCAAGACTCGACGTATATGCGAGTATATATGGTAACTGTTCAGTACATTTTAATATATATATATATTTATTTACCAAACTTAGTTTTCTAATTTCTATATTGTTCCCAAAACACAGAATCTGGGAAATAACAGTGCACTTAATTAGCCCAGGATTCCAATTAAAAACAGAAGCTGGTTGGAACAAAAACCTGCAGCCACAGAGTGTCCCCAGGACCGAGTTTGGGAATCTCTGGCATAGATGATAGTAAATGCTGGATGGCAAGGACCTTCCTTCAACTTAATGAAAACAAACCTGAAGTAATTATATTTGCTCCCCACCAGCTCTGTCACTAGCCTTAGCAGAGCGCTTCGTCTGCTATCTCTAAATAAGCATAATGAGGTTAAAAGCCTGTCGGAAAAGGGCAGCTTTTATCATCTTAGAACTATAGCTAAATTAAAGCCGATTTTATCTCATAGTTATCCATGCTTTGATCACCTTTTGGGTTGACTACTGTAATTCCCTGTGTATGGGACTGTCCCGTTCCATACTCTCTAGTATTCAAATGATGCAGAATGCAGCTGCTAGACTTTTAACTGGAACAACGAAAAGACAGCATGTCACTCCTGCTCTAGCTCTTTTGCACTGGTTTCCTGTGAAATACAGAATTGATTTTAAATTTTAGTCCCTCAGTACATTTCAGATCTGTTTCCAGTGTTGTGCTGAGGTGTCACCCGCTGCACTCGGGTCCCAATCCAAGTGGTTCGGTGTGTGGTGGGTGCTCTTGCTCCCAACCTCCCTACCTACCTATTTCAGATTCAGCCCCCTGGTCACTTAGGTCATCCTCTCAGCTCCTCATTTACGTCTTAAAACTAAAGGCGACTGGGCTTTCTGTTTAGCTGCCCCCCAATTTTGGAATAGTCTGCCGCGCACTTGTTCTGTTATATTTGTACCTTTTGTGAAAGTGTTTCTTTGATATCTGAAATTCAGGCTTCACACATTATACACTTCATGTCTACATTTTGTCAATTATTACTAAAACATGAAAAACATTTCTGTTTTAACGATGTGTTTACATAGATTGTTGTAGACACGGAACGCACATGAAATGCATGTGTTACAAATAACAATATAGTATTTATAAAAGGTGTCATTTTGCTTGACTTCTCACTCTATACAACTCCAAGCAACTGACATGCAGGTAAACAGACTTGAGCTGAGAAAACTGTGCGCCGGTGGGGGATGTGATAGCAGGCTGCTTGCTGCTTATCGACACATTTACAGGACAAAAGACGCTGACGGAGAGGTGCGATGCGATTTAAGGTGGGACGGATCTACGAGTTTTTTCGTAGGGTCTGGTAATTCTAGTGTTAAGTCCTGCTGTACTACTGACCAGTTTAAATTTAAATGAATGGCCCACCTTTATCATCTTGGTTTCATTTCAGTTTGAGGTTCTCCAAGGGTTTTTCTTAGTCCACTAATATGTTAGTTTTAATTTCAATTTAATAACTCGTACCCTTTTCTTTTTAATCTATTGTTTGTTTTATTACACTTAATTTTAATTTTCTTACTTCTTGTACTGTATGTATATGTTTTCATGTTATTTTATTTACATATTTTATATTCTACTATGTGATTTTATTTATACATTTTTGCAATGTATGTAGTATTTGTTATTTAATTCTTCTTACTGGAAAGCACTTTGGGCCAGCTCCTGTTGTATTTAAATGTGCTATATAAATAAACGATTTGATTTGACTTGACATATGCATTCTTGTATGAATCCCGAAACATGCAGACAGGTTGGCCGGATCTCTGCCTGGTAAGAAATGTTTTAGTTTCACATCACAACCAAATCCTACAGCTAGCAATGTTGTACATAACTGGGTGTGTGTCTAACTCAGCGTGGCTATTAACAAAATTCTGTAAATAGAAAACAAAAAAAGAACACTCGGGCAACTGGACAGATGTAATGCACTAGTATCGGCACTTTAACGTGACTACTGTGACGACTAAATATCACTGCCAGGATAATGGAGTCGTCCTGTCTTGAATTTTGTTCAAAACACGCAAGTAAGCTTTCTTGGCTGATCGAAAACGAGAGTTCTTGTAAGGCGTTCACCGTGTTGGTCACGTCCTTGTTAATAATTGTCTTTGCTCCCTTCACTTTTTTTTTCCTTTAGGTGAACTTGGAACATTCATTTCTCACATGTTGCATGAGATGATAAACATGCTTATCAGTGGAGGATTAGTTTGCAGTTCAGTTTCTATGGTTTCACATCTTTCCATGATAATGTGCTCTATAATAGCTGAAAAACACCTATTCATTTTCTTACTGTTCAAATACTGAGCTGGCTGCAGCAGACGACCGCCGACCAAGATGAGGCAAGCATTGGTGGCTATTCTAATCATGCTGGTTTGCACAAGGATGGTTGGGGTATGTACTGTACATGTAATTATTTTAATACTCAAAAAAGTAGACATTTTAAAACTGAAAAATTAGACAAGTCAGTTAGTGGAAATGGATCAAATGTTACTGTAGATAGATAGATAGATAGATAGATAGATAAAGAAAGGCACTATATGATAGATAGATAGATAGATAGATAGATAGATAGATAGATAGATAGATAGATAGATAGATAGATAGATAGATAGATAGATAGATAGATAAAGAAAGGCACTATATTATAGACAGACAGAGAGACAGATATGAAAGGTACTCAATAAAAATAAGTGTTGTTGCACAGACCAACAGAGGAACAGAAAATTGTGCTAGCTGCTGTATTAAATAGATAGTAAAATTATAACAGCCAAAAAAAAAAAAAAATCCAAGAGAAAGATTTCAGTAATTGCATTAAGCAAACACTTTGAAATAAATTAACTGAAATTTAGATTTTTCATGTAAACAGATTTCTTAATTTTATCTAAAAGGCTTGTATTCTATTCCCAAACTCCACATCCAGTGAATTCAATTAAATCGAGTAACCTCACAACTGAATCAATTTTACATTATTGAACTTCTCACTGCTTCACATTCATGACAGATTAAAAAATAAAATGTAAAGGAAAATGTTTCTTTTATTAAGCCGTCTTTTTTTGTTAAATTGATTTCATGGCTCCCGCTGCTGCTGCTGCTTAGCTGAAGCAGTGCAGTTCAATATTAGAATGGAGTTGAGATTCCCTGATGGGCTTCTGTTTGCTTTCCGTGCAGACTGTGAAGTCACAGTTCATGTAGAGAAGACTCTCGTCTGGCATGACAAAGCCGCACACTAAGCACGCAGGCTGAGTGCTTTTAGATCTCATTTAATTTATGATTCACTTGGGCCAGTACCAGTACCACCATTTCATGTTTCCATGTGGCATCTCTGGACGTTTATCTATCAATAGTCTTTTTTTTTTTGCAATCACATTTTCATGGAATTCATTAACTTTGAGAACTGAAAGAATTACAACTCATTACAACACAAAAGAGAATCCTTAAACTCAGCTTTGCAAAGGTAGGAGAAGCAAAAGAGAAAAAAATAAATAAAGAAGATGTCAGGACAGGAATGAGAGAGTGTGGCAGTTACACTGCTGGGCCTGAAATTAAAAAGGCTGAAAAGATGGAAAAAGTCAAACAAGCAGCGTGCAACAGCCAGGCAGCACATGGCCACGTATTGATGCTTACAGTTGTGCTTGAAAGTTTGTGAACCCTTTAGAATTTTCTGTATTTCTGCATAAATATGACCTAAAACATCATCAGATTTTCACTCAAGTCCTAAGTGTAGATAAAGAGAAACCAGTTAAACAAATAAGACAAAAATATTATACTTGGTCATTTATTTATTGAGGAAAATTATTGAATATCACATATTTGTGAGTGGCAAAAGTATGTGAACCTCTAGGATTAGCAGTCAGTTTGAAGGTGAACTTAAGAGTCGGGTGTTTTCAATCAATGGGATGACAATCAGGTGTGAGTGGGCACCCTGTGTTTTTTAAAGAACAAGGATTTGTCAAAGTCTGCTCTTTACAACACGTTTGTGGAAGTGTATCATGGCACGAACAAAGGAGATTTCTGAGGACCTCACAAAAAGAGTTGTTGATGCTCATCAGGCTGGAAAAGGTCACAAAACCATCTCTAAAGAGTTTGAACTCCACCAATTCACAGTCAGACAGATTGTGTGCAAATGGAGGAGATTCAAGACCATTGTTACCCTCCCCAGGAGCAGTCGACCAACAAAGATCACTCCAAGAGCAAGGCATGTAATAGTCGACGAGGTCACAAAGGACCTCAGGGTAACTTCTAAGCAACTGAAGGCCTCTCTCACTTTGGCTAATGTTCATGTTCATGAGTCCACCATCAGGAGAACACTGGACAACAATGGTGTACATGGCAGGGTTGCAAGGAGAAAGCCACTGCTTTCCAAAAAAAAAAAATTGCTGCTCATCTGCAGTTTGCTAAAGATCATGTGGACAAACCAGAAGGCTATTGGAAGAATGTTTTATGAATGGATGAGACCAAAGTAGAACTTTTTGATTTAAATGAAAAGCGTTATGTTTGGAGAAAAGAAAACACTGCATTCCAGCATAAGAACCTTATCCCATCTGTGAAACATGGTGGTGGTAGTATCATGGTTTGGGCCTGTTTTGCTGCATCTGGGCCAGGACGGCTTGCCTTCACTGATGGAACAATGAATTCTGAATTATATCAAAGAATTCTAAAGGAAAATGTCAGAACATCTGTCCATGAACTGAATCTCCAGAGAAGGTGGGGCATGCAGCAAGACAACGACCCTAAGCACACAAGTCGTTCTACCAAAGAATGGTTAAAGAAGAATAAAGTTAATGTTTTGGAATGGCCAAGTCAAAGTCCTGACCTTAAACCAATCGAAATGTTGTGGAAGGACCTGAAGTGAGCAGTTAATGTGAGGAAACCCACCAACATCCCAGAGTTGAAGCCGTTCTGTACGGAGGAATGGGCTAAAATTCCTCCAAGCCGGTGTGCAGAAATAATCAAAAGTTACCGGAAACGTTTAGTTGAAGTTATTGCTGCAAAGGGAGGTCACACCAGATACTGAAAGCTAAGGTTCACATACTTTTTCCACTCACAACTATGTAATATTCGATCATTTTCCTCAATAAATAAATGACCAAGTATAATATTTTTGTCTCATTTGTTTAACTGGTTTCTCTTTATCTACATTTAGGACTTGAGTGAAAATCTGATGATGTTTAAGGTCTTATTTATGCAGAAATATAGAAAATTCTAAAGGGTTCACAAACTTTCAAGCACAACTGTATACCCAAGAATCTGTGCCACAAAGTTTAAACCAGGCCCAAATTATAGAAACAGAAGTACAACACATTAAAAGAAAGAGACTTGAAGGATTCTGAGCAGGATGCCAGTCTCTATCAATATTTTAATTTCAAAACAGATGGTAGTTTAGAATTCCATCTATTAGGGCTGGCATGTGTGATAAGGAACATTTTTGCCGGCCCCCCATATACTTTTCTAGGAGTGAGACGACACCCTTAAGTGTCTTAATCAATACACAATTCATATGGTGATACAAGCTGTAATGATGCAATAGTTAAATGATACAGTGTGTCCTTAGAACATAACATGACAGCGGACAAAATAATGAAACAAACTAAACTTTATGTGGAAAAAATGTTGTAAAAATGAAAAGTTACAATTAAAAGAATAAAACACAGAAAATAAGCATTGTAAACAATAAAAATGGATGATACAAATATGAATGCAAAACAAATCTTGGCTTTTTCGCTCATCTTGCATGTGTCTCTAAATACCCCGGCAAGCTAAAATGCGCCTGCCCTTTGTAACGAAACACACACGCAGTGCAACCTTCAAGGACTTTCTGCAGACAATGTACTAATGTACACTAATAACATTCCATAAATTAACTCAATTTTATAAAATAACACAGTCGATATATACAGTACACAATCATGAAAATCAGGATCACGAAGGTCAGCATGAAGCACCGCAATGAAGTCTTGATACACACATGCGCCGTTTCTGTTCTTGCAGTGAAGCACAGTGTTGAGAACTACAGTATACGATATTTGAAACGTTAAAATAAAAACATTTTGCATAGATATTATAGGTAATATACAAGTAAGGATGTGTGTACAATCCTCAAGGTTTAAACTTAGTTCTCATTTTTTGCTATTATTATTATTGTGTAATGCAAAAAAAACGGTTACATAAAAATGTCAGCACATTACCAAAGGGCCACCTGAAATGACCGCATATGCCAGCCAGCCCTGCTGTCCTTGCACTGCCACCCAAGAAGCCCACCTCAGGTATCTATGTTTATTACCTGTAGTGCAGGATGGCTACACACTCATATGCCGTCATCTGATAGACACGTCATTTACTGCCGAGGCCATTGAAATGTCTCCACTCATTCCACATTGAACACAACCGGGTTGTCTCTGTTGGGTGATGGTGCGATGAACCAAACTGGATGAAGTTAAGCATGGTGTCCCACAGGGGTCAATGCGGGGGCTGCTGATATTTTTATATATATATATATATATATATATATATATATATATATATATATATATATATATATATATATATATATATATATATATATATATATACACAGTATAAAAGATTTGGCGAGGAATATCAGTAACAAGCAGGTTAGGTTTGTAGATGATACCAAACTAGGAGGACTGGCAGATAATCTCGAAACTGTTGAATCATTATAGTGGGACTTTGACAGCATACAGTCTTGGGGAGACTTGTGGCAGATGAAATTGAATGTCAGTAAATGTAAAGTATTACACATAGGAAGTTAAAATGTAAGAACACAGAATGGAAGATCTGAAAATCAAAAGTACAGCATCCAAGAAGGATTTAGGAGTCATAATGGACTGGACATTATCAACTGCCAGACAGGGTTCAGAAGACATTAAGAAGTCTAACAGAATGTTAGGTTATATAGCACGATGTGTGGAGTACAAGTCACAGGAGGTTATGCTCAACCTTTATAATGCACTGGTGAGGCCTCATCTTGAGTACTGTGTGCAGTTTGGGTCTCCAGGCTACAAAAAGGACATAGCAGCGCTAGAAAAGGTCCAGAGAAGAGCGACTAGACTGATTCCAGGGTTACAGGAGTTGAATTATGAGGAAAGAGCTGAGCCTTTACAGTTTAAGCAAAAGAAGATTAAGAGGTGACATGATTGAAGTGTTTAAAATTATGAAGGGAATTAGTACAGTGTATCGATACAGTTATTTTAAAATGAGTTCATCAAGAACACGGGGACACAATTGGAAACTTGTTAAGGGTAAATTTCACACAAACATTAGGAAGTTCTTCTTTACACTTAGAATAAGTTACCAAGTAGTGTGGTAGACAGTAGGACTTTTACAGACCTTCACCATTTTTACCTGCATTTGTGTCAATCTTTAATTTAATATTGTTTTTTTATCAGTATGCTGTTGCTGGAGTATGTGAATTTCCCCTTGGGATTAATTAAGTATCTATCTATCTATCTATCTATCATAGTGCCTTTCACTATCTATCTAACCATCCATCCATAAATGTTGAAATATGCAATGAAAAGATAACACACCTACAGTACTTCTGTTTCTGTTCAAATTTTGCTTTTGTAAAGAGGCATTTGCTTTTCTTCCAACTGTACAGGCTGCTGTGAATGATAAAAAGGAAAATCCTGATACAGTAAAATCCTCCACTACATCCGAAGGTCTCAGAAAGGGAACCAAAACCACCCCAGCTGAAGATAACCCAACAAAGGAAATGAAACCAGATATAACAGCCCAAAATGAGAGAACAATGACAACTGAAAACAATAAGGTGTCTTCTGAGGAAACAGCGACTTCTGGGAAAATAACACACTCAACTGGAAAAACTGGAGAAAACACAACAAGGGAAACAACAATCCGCAGGACCACTGAAAAGACAACAACAACAACTGAAAACAAAATCACAATTCAATTTAACACGACTGAGAAACCCACCAGTACGCACTTGGTAACTTCCACTTCTAAAACAACTAGGGAGAGCACAACAAAGGAAACTGCAACCCACAAGGCATCTGAAACAACAGCACATGAAAACAAACCCATTGCTACAAATCACACTACTACTACGGAGAAACCCACCACTCTTGACAAAACAACCAACACACACTTGGTAAAAACCACTTCTAAGGAGACAACTCACAAGGCTAATGAAGCAACAATTACAACTAAAACCAAACCCACTACTACAAAAGAACGCAGAACCACTGCTGAGAAAATGACCACCACTCACAAAACAACCTCTACACATCCAATAAATTCCACTTCCAGTAGCACTAGAGTTGCGACGACAAAAGAGCCAACAACAAAAACTGAAGCCAGTAGTGATAAAATCAGCTCTTCTAAAACAACCTCTAAGAAAAGTGAAGTGACTGGCACAACCAAGCATAAAGAATTTACCACAACCGCCCATAGTGGAAACAACAACCCAGTCATGTTGTCAAAGTTCATCCTGCTTGGAGCCTTAGTTTTCATCTTCTCCAGTCACCTGCTATTATAAAGTTAGGGAGAAGAAGCACAAGGAACTTATTTGTTGTTTCAATGATCAGCTTGCATTTGGTTACCAGACCAGAACTGAAAATTCGTCCTGTGACTTATCTGTTCACTGCTGTTGAGAAGAGTCTGAGAGTATCAAACCCAATCTCCATTATGTATCCGTCATGATCTGCACCAATTGTCAGTTAGAGGTAGTTGCTCATTTTTCGAGACAAACCTCACAAATCTGATTAGTGAAAATATTGGAACTTTTAATTCTATATTTGTATGAAGGCTCTCTGCAAAACACATTTAATCCATTTTTCTTGCCTATGTTAACGAGATGATCATAGATTAATGCTAAAAATTCCCATTACTGAATGTTTACATTTGTACCTCTTCATTCTATTTATTAATAATACTGCAGAGCTGAACTGCTCTTCTACGGCCCCGACATGTCTGCCGCATGGGCTTTTCAGACTTGCCCGTCTAGTGAGGGTGCAGACATTTAAGTCCAAAGGCTCTTCCATCTGATTTCTGTGCTTTTTAATCAAGCAATCAAGAATTAATAACTGGAAGCTAAATTAATTATAAGGAGGACAAATACAAATTAACAAATGTGATTAAATTATTGGTACATAATTGATACACGCTGCTATTTTAGCAGACACAACTACTTAAGGTACATGTTGCTCTTTTAATATTGTTTAATATATTAAAATAAATTACCACCTGTTATGGTGTCTGTGTCTACTTTTGATCAACAGAATGATTCTTGGCAATAATTATTTCTTTCTCTGTGTCTATTTGAATAAAAAGAAAAAAAAACAAAACACTTGTACTGACAAAATGACAATAAATGGCATAACATTTCTTTATATTTTTGAACTTTATTAGGAAAATAAGCATGTTAAAAAAATAAAAACCATCAAGGGAAGCAAAAGGAATCACATTTTGACAAACTGGATTGTCCATTTTATGGAAAGTAAAGTTTTAAGGCAGTGAACTTTCTAGTGGTTTAATAGAAGAGTTTGAACTCGGTGTGTATTCAAGCAACAGAAAACCACCGAGAAGTTTATCAGCATGCAGTTCAGAGCTTCTGTACGTTTATATATTCATACATACATATACATATATATAAATATTTATACATACACATACACACATATAGATAGATAGATAAATAGATAGATAGATTATATACAATTACACACAAACACACACACATAGTATTTGTGTGCATGTATGTATATATATGTGTGCATATATATATATATATATATATATATATATATATATATATATAGTACATATATATATATATATATATATTCACATACATACATACATACACATATGTATATACGGTATATATAGCACTGGGCCACAACATTGCATAGACGCATATATAGTATATACAACAATATATAATGAGATGACTGGTTTATCAATAATTTCTATAATTTTATATGAACTCATTAATAGGATTGCAAAAGCTGCCAAAAGTACAACTTAAATATTGCCATTTGGAAAAATATGAACTTAAATAAAATGCATGCTGTGTAGTTGCCTATGGTCTGGCCATGCACTACAAGAGGCGATCATTTATGGCCACAGCACTTATTGACATATATTTACATTTTACACTTTCCTTTTTGATTGTATCTTATCAGTGTTAATCCGTTTATAGTGTCTATAAAGAGTATTTGCTTGTTTGGATATTTTCAGTTTTTTTTTGTGTTACAATATGGGCTCTGTACAGTACATGAAGTGTACATTTTTTTTGCCATTATTAAACATGAAAAACTAATGTCAAAGCAAAGACAAAATTTTCTGCATCCTTCAAAATGAATTATTGAAAAGCAAAGTGTCAAATTCCTTAACTTGTTTGCTACTGTTGATTTCTCAAAAAGAAGCAGCCAGTTGCCTTTCCAACTTTCAATTTCAGGTGTCTTCAAGTCAAACAAACCTCCCTCAGAGTTGTCCAGCTCCAGACAAACGTTACATCAGAAAGACAAATGAGCATTAAAAAAAAAAAAAAACAATAATAAAATAATAAAAAAGAAAAAGTTCATTGTGAAGACACAGAGTCGGTGTGCCATGACTGTGATTCAGCCCATAACAGGATGAAGCCCTGAAGACTAAGCTGGAATGAGATTTAGAGTGTGAAGCTCTCCCAGTATGAGGGTAAGCAGATGTGTTTTCCATGCTGAACTGGTGCCCAGTCTAAGGCTGGAGCTTAATATTATAGGGATGTTCACTGCTTGCCTTGACAATCTGCACTGGATAAGTAAATTAGAAAACTGACGTGTGAAACATAACAAGGCCTTACGGAGTGTAATGTGACGTGAAACTGGCACATGTAAGCGTCACTACAAGCCATCATTTGCAGCAGCAGCAGCATTAAGAGTTTTGTCCACACAATCTTGGATTTTACTTATTAGCAAAGCACTAAATGACAGGACTTGAAGATGTGCTACTCATGTGAAGATGTATTATTTTCCTTTTCATGGCATCATTTTTTCTTACCTTCACACATCTGTATCTTACACTGTTTAATAAAAAATGGCTTTGGGTTTCCGAAACTAAATGGAACACCGCAGCAGCTACAGCACAGAAATCCTAGATTGTCTTGACACACACAACTGGCACACCTAAAAAGCAAAGTAGCAAAGACTGCCGGCCGTATTTCTAACAGCCAATGATAAAGTCCTTTCTTCCTTCCACTAAGATGGGGTTCATTTCAAATTTACTTTCTCTTTGAGGCACATTGGGATTCCTCGGGGGTTTTTGATGTTGCAGAGTTTTTTTTCTGCCATTTTCCCTCTTGACTTCATTTTAATTAACTTAAAAATATCATAGCAGCTTTTTGCGATGCCATCTTGGTACTCACGGATGGGATCGTTTTGTGAGCATTTGATTGTGTGTTGCCAAGTCACGATCCGTGACATCAGCGGGTCAAACATATAAAGGATGACGGGGATTTTCCACTTGTCTGCAAAGAGCAGTGCTTAAAGTTGCTCCCAGTTTCTTTTTGACTATGAGTTATTATTATTAGTTAGCAGATATCTTTATTCTGCGGTGGGTTGGCACCCTGCCCAGGATTGGTTCCTGCCTTGTGCCCTGTGTTGGCTGGGATTGGCTCCAGCAGACCCCCGTGACCCTGTATTCGGATTCAGATGGTTAGATAATGGATGGATGGATGGATATCTTTATCCAAGGTGACTAACAAAGCATGTCAGTTGTTATCTTAGTCCAGTGGGTTTTAACGTTTGGTATCTTAGTTTTGTTTCAGACTACGCCTTTCTCCTGATCATTTATTTGAACTTCCTTGCCTCCTTGGGAAACTTTCAATTACAATTTGTACTTATAATCCTATAAGAAGAATCTGAATGTATTTTTAGTATCATTATGCATATGGCTTTTGTCTTGTAATGTTGCAGAGGGGGGCACACTGCATGCTAAAGTCCTACTAAACCAATTATCAAAGTGCCCGCCATACTCCACACTGCCATCCCACATAAATACATGCAGTAAATCACAGCGTCAGGCCGCTTTTACACCAGATATCTAAATGAAAGCTTTGTTGACGGTCAATACAAAAAAAATAAACTGCAACAAAGTATTCATAAAACAGTTAATTTATAAAAAGCAAAATAAAAAAATGATGTGCAGGACTGGTTTGTTGTGACATTTTCCTGGATCTTGTAATGAAGTGATGTATGACCGACCATTAATGTGCACTGTTTTCCTACTGTGTAACCCAAACATCAGAAACGCATTATCAAACAGGAAAACGATTCAAGAAGAAGATAAATAAAGTGTGCACAACCGCTTATCTGAAAAAAAATTCTGCTATTGAGCAAAAAGCTGGTAAATGAAACTTAAGACACTCCTGTTTCCCCAAGTCAGAATAACCATTAACTAATAAGCAAACGAAGAAAGGCGTGAGCAGCATGACATTTTAAATACCGAGTCAGCCCCGGAGACCTTTTGCCTTAAATTAATGAATCACGTCACCACATTACACAATGGTGATTAAGCTTTGCTCTAAATTGCTCAAAAGTTTTCATTTGGAAGTTAAAGTGCGTTTCGTGTTAATTAAGACCCAAAATGAAATACACGGTCTCTCCTTTCATAGGCTGTCGGCCCCCAGCTCTTCCCTTTTGGGGAAGTTGTTCAAAATGTATTGTCTTCTCATTAACTGGTGGGAAGAGCACAAGAAGTAAAATGGGATAACCGCCTTTTTACAATGCATTTTGGCGATATGTTTTTCAATTCTCATTGCCATTTTGGTCTTCTGTCTTGTGTCCCGATACCTCTGTGTGAGTTTTAACTTATCTTACTCATATCTGCTCTCACACTCTGCCTCACGTTGATGCTGTCCAGCTCGTAAACCTTATACACTGCTGAGCTGCTCCCTCCTTTTACTACAACATTTTAAAATGTAAAAAAAAAAAGATGA
Source organism: Polypterus senegalus (assembly GCF_016835505.1). Classification (NCBI taxonomy): domain Eukaryota; kingdom Metazoa; phylum Chordata; class Cladistia; order Polypteriformes; family Polypteridae; genus Polypterus; species Polypterus senegalus. Next base: position 32,769,575 of record NC_053170.1, on the reverse strand, counting down.
GAAGGTTTTATAGGAACTGCAAAGGCAACAAAAATGCACGTAGACATTGTATCAATCACGAGTTCACACTCACAAACACGTTGTAAGCAGGATCTCCTGTTTCATGGCTGTATGCCTAACCTACAGCGCTCTGTCTCTAACTCTGGAAGTCCATCAGCGTCCCAAATAGAGCTGGTGTATCTAAACAAAGAAAGGACATAAAGGAAAATAAAGATGGCACCATATGGTTGATCCAGAGCTGCGGAGCGACCCTCTTCACGTTAACAAATCAGCCCACTCAGTTTACTCTCAGTAAGGCTGACTTAACTGAAACCCACCAATATCACTGGCTTGGACATTGGTGATTTGTGCTGATGTCATATGAACATGCGTTTCTTGGAAGTATCAGTCCTTTAATTTTCATTTATGTGCACTGTGACTTAGGTGAAATGGTACAAAAACACATGAAGAACACCTCAAATCAGGTTACAAAATATACAGTTTATATATTTGAAGAACAGCAAGGAGGATAACCTTGGCAAATAAGAGACATATTGGCCAAATGTCTTCATATCAGCCATTCTTCTACTTTATCATCTCCCTTTCTTGATTTGGCCTAACGTAAAGAATCTCAGGGTCAAAGCTAAACATCAAATTGTACATTAAGCATATTATTAAAAATGCATTCGGTCACGTAAGAAACATTGTTAGATTTGTCATGTCACTTTAACATGCTAAAAAGTTAATACATGCTTCGGTCTTTAGTTATCTAGATTACTGCAATGCACTCCCTGTCAGGATTACCAAAAAAAAGGTATAAGCAGCTGTAATTAGTCCAAAGGCAGCAAGAAAAAGAGAAATCTCAGCACATGTGCCCAGTCTTGGCATCACTACACTGGCAGCCAGTATCCTTTAGGAATGACTTTAAAAGATGTCTACAGTTATTGTCAAAGACAGGCTCATAATAGAAGAAACTGAAAAATATTTGATACCTCCTACCCTACAGTATATGTACCTTTAGTGGCTCTCTTCATTACCTGTGTGTGTCTGACCCTCTCTTGCCAGGTGCTCCCTCTGCCCAGCATGTTCCCATAAAGCCTGCTTCTCAGATTCTTATTTGGAGTCAACTTGCTGGCCTCTTTTTCACTTTTTTTACTTCCCATCTTTGAAGGGGACTCTCAGTATGCCTCCTACACCTTTATTCTTCCTTGTGTGCCTCACACTTGCGCTTCCTCTTTTGATCGCGTCACCAAAGCCTAAATGAATAATCACATTGCTCTGGGGTACAAAGCACACACACACACATACACAGACTGTAGTGTTTTATTATATGGTAGATAATTCGTTGAAACATCTAAAACCTTCTGCAATTTTTTGACTGCTTGTTCCCCTACATTCCAAATTGTAATCGTAGATCCTCGTCTTGCTCAGTATTCCAAGAGTGAAGCACAACAGAACTGATGATGCAGTTTTCTGTTTCTATGCACCAAAAATCTGGAATAATTTACCATTAGAGATACACTGGGCCAGTACAGTTGAGAGGCAAAAACTACTAAAACCCACCTCTTTAATGTGGTTCTCAAGAGCACTTACAAGAAATTTGTTCTTTTCAATAAATATAATTCTGTTTGCTGTTTCATAGGCTGGACACTGATCACTATGTTTGTGCGTTTTCTTTTTTTCCAGTGCTCTGTGGTGACACTACTGTATGTGCCACTGTCCCCAGGCCTAAGAAGGCTGCAGCCACCTGAGTGTTCTACAAGAATATCCCACAATTGTGACACTTTCATAGATTGCAGCATGCCCAGAGGGGATTGGGTGGTCTTTTGGCCTTGGAACCCCTCAGGTTTATTTTTTTCCAACATCCTGCCAACTGGAGTTTTTATTTGTCTGTCTTCCCTGGCCATCTGACCACACTTTGTAATTAAGCTGGTCATTAAGACTCTGCTGTTACAAATTGCTGCTGTTCCTTAATTATCATTTTCTTTCTGGAACTATGTTTAGCTATTAATATTGCACAGTACTTTGAGCTATTTCTATGCATGAATATGTGTCACGTAAATAAATGTTCTTGTTGTTTTCGTCTTTTAAATTTGTATTGCTTAGTCAGCTTTCAGACTGGAAGTAGATTTGTCACGTGAATTACAGTATATATGTTGTGGCCGGCAGGCCCTAATAAGGCTTTTGCTCTGCAATTTACTTTACTCTTCATTCTTAAATTTAACTGACCCACCATCAGGAGGTGGACTCCACGTCCACATACCTCAGACCACGGGAGGAGGCTCCTCAGGATTTCATTTTAAAGAACGCCGATTACAATTTGAGGTTTATACAGTAAATGGCAGTTTTTGTTTTTTTTTTAACTGCTTTACAGGGACACATTCCTATATTTTCTTTACAACTATGTAACAAGTAGGTCAAAGTGACAATGTAGTTTTGTCAATCAAAACTCTCGAAAGCACTTAATGTTCCTTATGATTTTAAGCAAAGCAAAACTGACACAGTAGGGTACTTTGACATTCACATGAAGAATGGTGGATTGAGAAAAAAGGAAGGAACTGAATGACTAGATAGACAAATAGATAGATAGATAGATAGATAGATAGATAGATAAGAGTCACAAATAAAAGCAAATAAACAGGTTCAATGTAATCACAGGATGGCACTATGGTTTGCTTATTTTCCATTGGTTCACAGTGTGACAGCCCTTAGTTACCAAACGTCTCCTTGTATTCATGAGGCTTTTGAGTCACATTATTTACAGTCTCTTTTGCCACATGGTCACAACAAAGTAGAAGTTGCATTTTCATAAACTTGTCCAGCAAGTCAGAGACCTAAACAAGTAACGTAATTCCGTGCAGTCTTTGCTCCAGCTGCCAGTCTTCCATAAGATAAGGAGAATCCACTTCATTACGGCTCACATGTAAGGAGACTACAGTTAAATGATCTCCATGTCCCAAATCTGAGTAGGTCGCTCGTCAGAGGATGACCACATCACTATATGGTCCTTGTCATAGGTCTTGCCTCCTGGGGGAAATATTCACAGAGATTTGTGTTACTATCACATGGCCCATGTAAGGAGTATGGTGAGAGAGCACTCAACACAACCTGCAGTGTTTAGTTCTATTAGCTGAAAGTGCACATTGGGTAGTGTTAGTAAACAGTAGCACTGTCAAGGCTGAAGCGTGGTGTCTTTTTAGAAGGCAAAGGTATCCATCAATAAAATATGCTGTTATGTGCAAATGTAATTTGAAAACACTACCCATTATTATAGTATAGATGTTGTCTACTAGAAATACTATAGCAGACAAGGAGTTGAGTGTTTGATACCAGAAGGGTCTAATCGGACCAAAATGCCTACATTTCTTTTGTTCTTAAAGGAACCCAGAATGTCATTTTTTATATGTATGTTATTTACCCCAAGTAGTTAATAGGAAGGATTGACAAAAGCTCTTAATCTCAGTTATAACAGACGTTCTGAAATAATAGGCGTCTATGTTGGCCAACAACAAACAATATCAAAACCTTCCATGAACAAATCTCTTCTTATGCGTGTTGCATAATCCACATGTCAAGTCATCCAGTTGTATGCTAACAACATCCCAAACACATGCATTTTTACTAAAATATTGTTAAATCACCACTGGAATGTGCTGTCGTGAATGAAAATGGTGCATGCCCTGATGCAAACGAGTATCTGTATTGTAGGCCCACCCGTCATCATTACATGCATATTCACATTGATGAGACATAACTGGAGTATTGCATGATTATTTGGGAGCAATCTGTGAACCTGAATGGGTGAATTAATCTTCTGCTTTCTGATGCATCCTGATAATGTTTTCACTCACTTTTCTTTAACTTCCAATCTGTAGTTGTATGCGTCTCTCAGTGCACCCTTGCTGTTGATATCACAATAGGCACAATGTCAGCCAATGAATAAGCTTGCTACTGGGCTGGACTCCTGACCAATGAATGAGGTGTGGAGGCGGATCTTCAATTCAAAATGCTCAGGATAGATCTGTTTTTATTCATGAGTGCGTTTTCCAAAACTAGTTTAAGAATATTTTCGCAAAAAGACGTGTTTGGGATATGGTGAGCATATGATTGGACAACCTGACATGTGCATTATAAGACAGGATTAACAATATTTGCTGTTTTCAAGCATTGGTCACCACTGACTCTTCTTGTATGTAAGAAGCATTATTATTATTATTACATTTTTTACATGAAAACATTACATTTACATTTTTTTTGACCATCATTGTTAACTATGGGAGGGTAAGGAACATATAAAAAATATAATTTTTGGGAGGAGTATTCCTTTAAGTTCTGTTAAGAAGATTCTTCTACAATAAGAAGAATAGGTGAATAAGATAAGGTGGTTGAAAAACACCACTAAAAAAAAGACATAGTGCTTTAGTGTTATTGACTAATAAGAACTATGGACTTGACAGACATATATCCTGGCATTAGGACCACAATTTAACACCAGAAATGTCAAATATTTATTTGCTGTTGTACAGCAAGTGTACTATTAGAAATAATTGATATTGATATATTTTTAGCAAACTACAAAGCTGTATAAATGCAGCAGAAAAAAAAATATTATTATGTTTTATTTTTGATCCTACTGACTAAACCAAGGCTCAAGTTTATTTTAATGAAAATGTCAGTACAGAGCTCATGTCTTGTCTGTTTATTAGTAGCTCTTAATCTTGTAAATTTTTCCAAATAAAGACTGAGTAAAACATAAGAAGCATGGTCTAGTAGCTAAGGCACTGGACTTTAAACTCCAAATTTGCGTGTGTAACCCCTCATGCCTGGCTGTGGGACCCTAACCCTAGTCACTTCCTAACATGTGATCTAACTGTAAAAATCAAATTACACTTCTACGTGTATAGCACCTTGGAATTATATTTATTTAACAAAAGAGCAATATAAAATAGAGACTTTTAGTTTGTTTCTTTGAGTTTCCAGCATACTAAATGCCTGTTACAAAAACTAAGGTATAAAAGCCTGTTGCACATACCTTTCACATCCATTGTCATTCCCTCAAAGATAAGGCTACAAATTCGCCCACCGGGCTGGATCTTCCAAGACTGCCGGGGGATGCGGGACTCCGTCCACAACACCAATTTGGAGCCTTCCTCTGGATTTCCAACCACCTGCAGGCTCAGATCCAAGGCCAGCTAGAGTTAAGGAAAAACAGTGCTTTAATGTCATGTCTGTGTTACATTTACAGCCTTTGGGTATTCACTTCACTGTATGTAATACGTAGTACGTTCAAAAAATCTGAATACTGTGCACATTTACAAACATAATATAATAAAAATAAAGCACACTATTAAACAGAAGCACCATTTTGCATCATTCTGCTTTCCGGTCACAAGGACAGGAAGCGATTTTGACAGCTTAGGGCGTGAAGCAATCCTGGGTATGGTGTTAGGCCATTACTGGTCAAACTTATCTTCTTACTGGATCTACTTAATCTAAATGTTGAGTAGTGTTTAATTGAAGCATACCCCAGCAGCATCAAGTCCTAGAGCACAAACACACAGACACTCATGTACGGCCAGTTTAGAGTCACTAAATAACTGAAAACTACACAAACTCCATTGTTATAGTACATTGGGCCAGGTTTCGAACCCAGTCTCCTAGCCCTATGTGGCCACAACACTGCCCACTGTGCCACCATCTTATCACTATACCTACGTGTTCACTTTACAACAATCTCTTTTTTAAATTAGAGAGTTCAAGCATTAATAATATTATTTTGTCAAAGAGTGGCAGTGATGCAGTGGCCTGTACATTTAGCACTGTGCCTGCATACCACATTTTTGGTTTAGTTTCTGAGCCTGAAATTTTTCATATTTATTGTAGGTGTGAAGTGCCAGAAATACAAATCATTTTAGCCCTTAACTACTCACGCTGGTGTATTTTGTACACCAATCTCAAACAATAAATTTGAACATGACCTTGGTAGTTAGGATGAACAAAATGCTTTCAGATGGTTACCTTGTTTTTGAGCAAGCCTTCTTGATAATACCAAACATGTGACATCCCATCAATCTGCTCTGATACAACCACCCGGCAGGACTTCAGCTCTCTCAGGTCGCCTTGAATGGTCATGTATTGTCCTCTGTGGCGATTTTTTAAATGGAAGAAGATTCGTTTCTGTAAGGCAAAAGCTGGCATCAGGGCTTACTTAGTGACTATGAGCAGCCTAAAGAATTACATAATGTAGGTGCGTCAAAACCCTAATTTAAAAAAAAAAAAAAAGATTGGTTCCGTTTCCTTAGTGGTTCTCATTATCTGACTCCTGCTCAAATGTGTGCCAACAGCATACTGAAAACCTACTATAATAACTTTGCTCTCACCTGACGAATAGGATAGAGTGACCCAATTTTGGACATTTCACTGAATTTCAGCCAGTTAGTGATCTCAATAGACTCTTCAAGCAGAATCTGACTTCCCCTGTAATTGCTGTGTTCACAGGCCACCCATCTGAAAAAGATACGAGAAAAAATGAGGGCAAATGACAAGACAACACAGTTACTATAGGGAGCAGCATCGTCATAGGATGATCAAACTAGAATGGAAAAATATGACACATCTTACCCTGCATGAGGAAGGAGCAGAACTATTCTTGCAGCATTTAAAACTATGAATAAAGACTTTAACAAAGACTCTTTATGCCATTTCTATGCTACGACGGCTTGTTATAAGCAAAATGGAACTTGCCGGATAATGCTTTTGCATTTAGACAAGAACAACCTGAAAATTTTAGTAATTAGTTCCATTAGAAAGTGTTAAAGACTCTGGTACTATAAATCCAAAATTATTTTAGGAGTGTTGAGCAGCATGTTACTTGGTTGATAATAAGAGCAAAATTACTGGCCTGAGTGCAAAGTTACACAAGCATTCTTTGCTATAACTGTCTTGCTTTTGACTTCAAAAGTGTAAGTTAGTTTTATGAATTCTGAAAGGTGAATCCGGACATCTTTGGAGGATGGCAAACTTAGTTTTATGAGCACTAGAAAAAAATGCTAATAGTGCCTTGGGGACAGGCAACATTTACAAGCCCCATAAAATGAGACAGAATCACACCACACTTTAGATTTAACTTTATACAGGCAGCCAATGAGTTGATCAGGGTCTTCTGCCACAATCGAGACTGAGGTACACATGTCGAGTAGAAGAGGTAAAGCCGCTGAACAGCAATGTGTGAACAGAGCCGCCTGGAGCAGTGAACATCTAGCACTATCAGGTGTATGGTGGATTGCCATATCTTGATTTGCTTTCACTTTAGTACATAAGATTAAAGAGTATTAATATTTTGAACATTGCAGTATAACATTAAACTGAATTAACAGCCTGCTTCTCTGGCTTGTACTCCTACTTACTTTTCTGAGGACTAAGTGCATTAGTTAAGTCAGTGAGGAAGGAAGATGCTCTGATCGAATTAATACAGTAGCAGGATACAGAATAAAGTGTGGACTCTACAGAATTAATATATTATATATATATATAATCATGTGGGATGTAAAGAGATGCTACAACAGCATGATAAAGAATTAAGTGCAGGTTATACAGAATTGATATTGTAGCATAATATAGACTCAAGTGCAGGCTGTATAGAATTTCGTATAGATGTAGAATATAGTATGAGATGTAGGAAGGAAGAAAGGAAGCCTTTATTGCTATTATACAAGTACAATGACATTATAAAAGTTACAACTGCAAACGGTGCAAGGACATCAAACAAAGACAAACAAATAATATAAAACACACACATCCTATGACAAAAAATATAATACATAAATAAATAAATAAGGGACAGGAAATTATTATTCACTGAAGTAATCGTCATACGTAGTGGAGGAAAAAAAAAAGTAACTGTTCTAGGAGCTCTTAAAATTTAAAATTCTGATGGGCCAAAGATAGAAACTATCTGCAAATCTTTTTGTTTTACTTTTAATGCTCTTGTACCACTTGCTGGAGGGCAGTAGTGTGAACAGTGAGTGGCCAGGATGGGAAGGGTCATTAATGATTTTTCTGGCTATGCGGATGCATTGGACACTGGAGATATCTTCCAGGGAGTGCAGCCACTGTTTTTTCTCTGCTGTGGATATTACCCTCTGCAGAGCTTTTCTGTCTGCTGCTGTACTGACAGCCTACCAGGTTGAAATACAGTATGCTAAAACATTCTCAACTGTTTAGTGGTAGAAGGTCAATAGCAGCTTCTCCTTCATTTCCACTTTACGGAGAAATATCAGGAAATGCAGAGGATGCTGGAACTTTTTGACCAACGCTAGAGTGCTTGCTGTCCAGGACAGGTCAACAAAAATGTAAGTTCCTAGGAATTTAAAGAAGGTGACCCTCTCCTTCTAGTTCCCCAATGATGTACTGTATACAGGGGGTGGCTCTGCTCTGTGCCTCCTGACGTCAATGACCATCTCTTTAGTTTTGCAGATGTTAAGTAAGACATTGATCGCAGAGCACCACACTGACAGCTTCTGCACCTCATCTCTGTAGGCTGATTCATTGTTGCCGGCTATGAGACCTACAATGGTGGAGTCATCAGCGAACTTAATGATAGTGTTTCTGGAGTAATAAGATGTACAGTCATAAGTGTACGGGAAGTGGGTTCACTACACAGACCTGAGGGGAGCCAGTGCTAAGTGTGAGGGTGGAGGAGCTGTGGGGGCCAAGTCCAACAATTTGTGGGTGGCCAGTTAGGAAATCTTTCGTCCAAGTACAGAAGGAGGGGGAAAGTTCAGGTCATGCAGCTTATCGATTAGTATGCTAGAGATGATTGTATTAAACACTAGCTATAAACGACAAACAGCATTTTGAGTGTTCCAAATGGCTCATCACTGTATGGAGGGCTGTACTGATGGCATGTACCATGCTTCTATTTGACCTATTGATGAGGGTCGAAGGAGGGAAGGAGGCTGGCTTTAATGTGTTGAGCTATAAGTCTTTCAAAACATTTCATGACTGGTGACATTAATGCAATCGTTCTGTGGTAATTAATGTTATTGAGATATATACTGTATATATATATATATAAAGAACTGATACAGAATTAAGTGCAGGCTGTATACAATTTATACTGTAACATAATATAAAATACAATATGGGCTGCATAGAGTTGATAGAGTTGCATGGTATAGAATTAAATTTGGGCTGTATAGAACTGATACAGTATTATCTGTGAGGGATGGCCGGGGACCTTACCAGGCTGGGACACCTCCTTAATGGAAGGACCGTGGTCGACAGTGTGCATTATCTTCCCCGGAGTACTAGATGGCAGTCCCCATGGGTTGCAGCAGTGCCTTGAATTCCCACAGGGCTCCATAGGAGTTAAGAGTTCAGCACAGCCCTCTTGGGCTCTGAGGGTGCCCCCAGGGCTGCAAAGCCCTACTTTATCGGGCTTCCAGGAGAGCTTCTGGACCTTGCTAACAAGACACCTGGAATACTTCCTGGTGCAGCATAAAAGGTGTCGTCTGCCTTCGTTCAGGGAGCCAGTGTTGGGAGATGGAGGAGGAAGAGGAGGAGGATGAGGATGACGATGAAGACGCAGTTGGCCAGAGGAGAAGTGGAGGCAGAAGACAGAGACAGAGAGACAAAGAGTTAGACAGAGAGAGAAGAAGACAAAGTGATGTTTATCTGATTGTGCTTGCTGTACTGTGCTTTGGTGCTGGTGGGAAACCAAGGGAAAGAGTTTCCCACACCTCAATCAAATCCTGTATTATCCTGGACTTGTGCCTTATGTCTGTCTGTGTCGGGTTTGGGAAGATGGTGCGCCCCCTGGTGGCCACACATTATATAAAATAAAGTGCAGGCTATATACCCCAAAGTGCTGTGATAAGTCAGAGTAAATGAGTATTAGACATTACACTGTGGATCTGCTTTAACAAGAAAGTCCACAAGTAAGAGGAGGTAGATATTTTGAGGTGAGGCGTCTCTAAAATATTTCTGCAATAAAACAACAAAAATATCAGTTAAAGGAAGATGGCGGGAGAAGAAGCAGTAAGAATGGGAACGACAGGCAGAGGTGCAGATGTTGTTTAGCAATACTCAAAATTTACAAAAGAAGACTAAGTGTCAAATTATACCAAAGCAATGGGATTAATTTTACGACAATTCTGCAAAGCATTTTACTAGCATTTTTATTATTACAGAAGGTCAAGATGTAAAAGAATACCACTAACTGCAACTTGGTGTTTAATAGTAAAAAATATAAGCATAAGAAATAAGAGAGTGATTTGCAGGACTGTGCTGGAAGTGAAATACATCAACACCTTTTCAGAGTTTCTCTTCACATACACATTCAGACGCTGTTCCCCAAAGATGGTCCCCATTAAAGACATCAGCACATCCAGCACAGCAGACTGCCCACTTGGACTCACATTCCTCCCTTGACGCGCACAGACAGGACGTGGTTGTTGAAGCCCTCAGCCAGGAGGCTCTGAATTTCGGAGTTGAGCACAATTTCCTTCCCTTCAAAGCATTCCAGGCTATATATGGAGATTGACGGCTCTGAGAACACCTGGGGAATGATGAAACAGAGAATTGAGCTCCCAAATGCCTCATGGAGCTAAAGGCAAGATTCATTTACTAAATACAACCTGTGCTGATACTGTGTACAAAAAAAAAAAAAGAAAAAAGAAATTCTCCTTTGGTAAAGGCATGATTTATTCATCAGCAGAATCAAACAGCTTCAAGTGCCTGCGGTATAAAGATTTAAAAGTAAAAACAGTAACAAGCAAAATTCCTTCTAAATGAAGTATTAGATTTTCAGAGTATTGCTAACTATGGGGTTTTCATTAAGTCATTCAGTTTTAATTCAATGTAGAGTGCGGATTGAAGCAGCTTTCCCTGGCAGCACTGGGAGCAAGGCACAAATCAACCTTGTACAGAGTGGCATACACAAAGTACACCCATGCACATATTCAGAACTGACAGTGGTGTAAACATGCTAACCTGCACACCTTTGGGATGTCGGAAGAAAATGGAGTACCCAAAGAAACTCACTAAGACAACGTGATTACATACAACCAGTGACAAGGCTAGGATTTGAACCCTGGATTCTGGAGCTCTAAAGTTTACATTTCAGTCTTAGTACTAATATTATCTTCAAATTTAGGAATAATTCAATTACTTTATTACAAAATGTATATTACTTTTCAGTGTGATACTGCCATTTTTGGAACAATAAGTAACTGCTTCCTATCTCCAGGGTGTTTCACTCAGTTGGTCAAGTCACCCTCTATGTGGAGGTTTTATATTCTCTTTGCAGCTCTATGGGTTTCCCGCAGGGATTTCTGGATCCTTCCACATCCATATTATGAGGCTGGATGGTGTCTCAAAAATGACCTAGTACTATTGTGGTTGTGTACATGTATTTGCACCCTGATGGAATGGGTATTCAGTCTATGGTTGCTTCATGCCTTGTTCTCATTTCCCTACAATAGGAAAATTAGGCTCTAAAAGTAGAGATATGGATGACTTAGACCTTTAAAATAGATGATGGCAATAAAATATGTTAATATGTTACTGTCCTTAAAGTATACTCACAATGGGAATCATCTTGACTGATCGGATGATGACGTTAGGTGCACAGCCTATGGTGGTAAAGTTCGGATACTCTCCTTCTCCCAAAACGTACAGATTTCCAGAGAATTCTCGACCTTCGTATACAACCCAGCTGAAATCACAAAAGCACAGAGAACTGTTCATCTGGCAATCTGCATTATAAAAATGGTCGGCCATCTTTAAACTCCTTTTAACTGCACCTTCATTTAATCATGAGTGATAGCAGCACTATTCCTTTATCCTTACGCCATGGTCACAATACGTAACTTCTAGTCATTGTGTATGTCAGGTTTGCTGACCATAGTTGCTGATCTCGTCCCTGAACTACATCAGTTGGTACAACTGAAAACCACTGGCCATGTCACGTTTAGTGACTGCATGATGACCACTCTAGCACCCCTTTTTCTGATAGCCGATACCATGCTGCATGACTGAGCTCATGCTGTACGAAAGAATAACAAGTATAGCTGCTTTTTGCTTTGCACCCCTCACCACCATAACCTATTGTCTATGAGGGTGAAGTGAAAGTTTTACATTCATCAAAAATTTCAATCTCCAGTTTTCAACGGATCTCAAAGTTTTAGGGTACTGTGAGATCTCAATGATGGGTGTGTGTTTGTCTGTTTCACAGTTTGTTTAAAAACAGCCTAGAGCTGAAACGGCTGGATGGAAGAACACTAAACTGAAAACCTAAGCTTGGTATGAGATGACGATGTGCTGATTAGTTTTTGAGCCAAATCATGCCAGAGAAAGAGTCACTCTAGAGGAACCCTCAAATACCGAAACTCTGAAATTAATTATGAATTCTTCTTCTTAATTGCTATTGTAATGATCTATTTTATGATCAGAAAGATCAGCTTTAGAGTGTTAAATAGTTACTGAAATGTTATAGAATAGTTTGGGTAACTTGGTTCCTGGGGTGCAAAGTCTACTGATCCTCCTGTCCAAATTTTTTCTTTCTTTTTTTCCATTCTGTCGTGGTATGTGAAAAACGAGACATCAGACAGACGAGCTTCTTATGTGTTTCTTAGGTCCAAAGCCCTCATATTCCATATTCCTTATCGCCGTATTAGATCCACTGTACTTGTGAATGAGCATTCTTTGGTTGTCAGCTCTCATGCACACAGAACACGCCCCAACGGCTAAAGACAAAATCAAACAAGCAGGAATAAGTTGGAGGGGCGTCTCAAATTATGTGACTCGCTTCACAGGAGCATGCTGCTGACTGCCTCTGACTTGTTAAGATTATGTAAATGAAAGCTATGACAGAAAATCGATGTAAAAGTCACATAATGTGACATGGCCTTTACCAATATTACTGTAAATTTAGCTGATGTAATTATTCAAGGCAACTTACAAAATTAAGCTGGTGAAATGATTGCTGAAGATCGCATTGTCAGCCGGAGGTGAGGACTGAACCAGCAACCTTGAGATTTACCAGTCCAATGCCAACAGTTTCCTTCTTCCAGCGAAAGATGTCGGGGAAGGAAGGGCACACAGAGAGGTAGGGACAGACTTTATGCAATTATGGAGGAGAATATACAGGAACACATCCTACAACTGGCCAGTCCTCAGGGTGCTTGGTTGCTTATCATTTCCTACTCCAGTGTTTCTTTTCCTCTATGAAAATTTGAAAGTGTGACATGGAATAAAGACAGGTGGCTGTTGTATAACTCCTTTCTGGTGCTGATGCCAATGTGTTACTACGGACTGTCTCTCATAACCCCCACGTGCCTCTCTGACTTACCTGCCTCCCACAACTCTGAATGAGCAGGGCTTGAATGATTCAGGGATACAGGCTCGATCCAAGTCATACACTAAGCAGTTCCCCTGGAAACTGGGCTCAGAAAAGAGATAAATCTAAAAAAAAGAATAAAAAGGAAACAAGCTAAGAAGGCATATCTAATAAAACAAAGATTCCAATACCTTGTTACAAAGTGTTATTTTTGGATGATTAATTACAAACATAGTGACTGTGCTTGAGTTTAACTGCTCAGCCATTTCTAGCACCATGAACAAAGACTAATTACAATTGGTGAAGTATTCCCAGTGATGGGGCCATTCTTTGTAACACACTTCTGCACAGTGCAGAGTTGGCAAAAGAGAATATGACATTGCTGTTTTTCATTGATCCATCATTTCACTAAAAGCAATTTTTTACTGCTCATGCTTGATAGAACTAAGTGCTTCTACACTGGATGGGGGGACCAGTCCACTGTAAAGCAAAGCCACTCAGCTTGAGCTTATTCAGAGTCACAAATCAACTTGGGAGGTTACAGCTACAGGCTGAGGAGACTCCACATGAACAAAGTGGAGAAAATGCACCACAGAGGAAGGTGGCAAACGGAGAGGTCTGTAAGTGCTGAACAGCTTATGTGCCATTCTTACTGTTGTAAAAAAGTACACTTTATACATTCATCAAACAGGTCAAAATGCAGGAAGAATCTTTAACATTTATTTTGACATGTTTAAGAAATGAGCTGCTGTCTAACAGACTGAACTGTGTGGAATTTCAAAGCCTAGAAAAAATATCAGCCTGGTCCAAACTCAAGAAGCAGGCTTCAGGCCCTGCTATAGAGTTTGTATATTTGCATCTAGTATCATGTACTCCAGTCTCCAGAGATGCAGGTTGGGTTAACTGATAACTCCACATTGTCCCTGAGTGAGTCCCATGAAGGTCAGTCACCCTTGTCCAGCGTTAGTCATTACTTTATGCCCAGAGGTTCTAGCACATGTATGTTATGCCTCGAACAGGGTTCTATACCTGTCTCTGTTTTCTTTGGTTGAATTTAATTGTTTTGCTACTTTCTATTGATTGTAAACATTTTATTATTTTATGTATGGCTACTCTGTAAATACTTTTGTAATTTTTCTTATTTTTTTTATATCTTTAACCAAGGGGGTCTGGGCTCACTAAACTACAAGCAGGCCATAAAATGGCCATTGCAACACTGACTTTGTCCATGTTTCATTGAAAGTCCTTCAACATTAACTTATGAAAACAGAAAGTTCTGGTTTTGGATTTTTTTTTTGTTTTGCTGTGTATAAGGAGTTACACATGTGCGACTGGGAGACTACCTCAGGGCTCATTTGATGGTAATTACCCTCTAAACCAGGGGTTGGCGCTGTTATCTAATGCTTCTCTTTTACCTTCCTCCAAAGAGGATGATTAATGGACTGGCATCCGGTGATGTCACTTCCAGTGTCTGGCCTACTAAACCTGCCTATAGTTATATAATGTAAATAGTAAGGTGGAAAGATTTAATACTAAAGTGAGAGCTGCTGTTGACATAGTTGCACCTGAAAAGACAGTTAAAAAATCTTCTAGCATTGTTATACCATGGAAGACCCAAAGAGTGTCTGATTTAAAGAGAACATGCCGCAGAGCTGAGCGTCAATGGAGGAAGACTAAACTTACTATCCACTATGAAATATTAAAAGTCAAAATAACAGAATACAATAACACTGTCCGTCTTGAGAGACGCTGTTATTTCTCCAAGATTATAAATAACAATGCTAGTAATCCCAGAGTCTTATTTTCTACAATTGATCGCCTACTAAACCCAGGTAACTCAAAGGAATGCCTCCAAAGTTCTTCCAGTAAAACCTGTGAGGCTATCGCTGTATTTTTCAATCAAAAAATTAATGATATTAGAAATAACATAGTATATCCCTCCAACACTAAGGATCCTCCTAAACCCCAGCATCCTGTTATAAACAAATTAAACTCTTTCACTAGGATAGATTTACCTGATTTACAAAAAATAATCTCTCAATTAAAACCCTCCACCTGCGTCCTTGACCCGATACCAACAAGGTTTTTCAAAGAAGTATCAGGTGTGCTAATTGATAATGTTCTTGACATAGTAAATTCGTCATTAGATACGGGGGTCTTCCCAGACTGTCTTAAGACTGCTGTAGTTAAACCCCTTCTTAAGAAACATAATCTTGACCCTCGGCTCTTGAAAATTTTAGACCCATCTCTAACCTGCCTTTCTTAAGTAAAGTTCTGGAGAAGGCAGTCATTATGCAGTTAAATGACCACCTCAATAAACATGCTATTCTTGATAAATTTCAGTCGGGTTTTAGAACAAATCACAGCACAGAAACTGCACTCGTTAAAGTAGTAAATGATTTGCGAGTGAATGCAGACAGAGGCCATTTATCTGTTCTCATCCTCTTAGATCTGAGTGCTGCATTTGACACCATTGATCACAACATTCTTAGAAATCGCCTTAGTCAATGGGTGGGCCTCTCTGGCAGTGTCTTAAATTGGTTTGAATCCTACCTGACAGGGAGAAAATTTTTGTTAGTTGTGGGAATTACAACTCATGATATCCGATATGGTGTTCCACAAGGCTCTATCCTGGGTCCGCTGTTATTCTCAATCTACATGCTTCCGTTAGGTCAGATTATCTCAGGGCACAACGTGAGCTACCACAGCTATGCTGATGACACACAGCTGTACTTATCAATAGCACCTGATGACCCCGATTCTCTTGATTCACTAACACAATGTCTGACTTGTATCTCAGAATGGATGAATAGTAACTTTCTCAAGTTAAATAGAGAAAACTGAAATCTTAGTGATTAGCAATAATGGATACAATGAGGCTATTAGAAATAAACTGGATACATTAGGATTAAAAGTCAAGACGGAGGTAAAAAGCTTAGGGGTAATTGTTGACTGTAATCTGAATTTTAAATGCATATTAATCAGATCACTAGGACAGCATTTTTCACTTAAGAAACATAAGTAAAGTTAGACCTCTTATATCACTGAAAGATGCTGAGAAATTAGTTCATGCTTTTGTTTTCAGTCGACTAGATTACTGTAACGCACTTCTCTCAGGACTATCCAAAAAAGACATAAATCGTTTGCAACTAGTGCAGAATGCAGCTGCTAGAATCCTAACTAGGAAAAGAAAATCCGAACACATTACTCCAGTTTTGATGTCACTACACTGGTTACCTGTGTCATTCAGGATTGACTTTAAAATTCTGCTTATGGTTTATAAAGCCTTAAATAATCTCGCCCCATCTTATATATCGGAATGTCTGACACCTTATATTCCAAATCGTAACCTCAGATCCTCAAATGAGTGTCTCCTTAGAATTCCAAGAACAAAACTTAAAAGAAGTGGTGAGGCGGCCTTCTGCTACTATGCACCTAAAATCTGGAATAGCCTGCCAATAGGAATTCGCCAGGCTGATACAGTAGAGCACTTTAAAACACTGCTGAAAACACATTACTTTAACATGGCCTTTCTATAACTTCAATTTAACTTAATTTAACTTAATCCTGATACTCTATATGTTCAATTCATCATAATAACTATTCATGGTGGCTCTAAAATCCGTACTGACCCCTACTCTCTTTTCTGTTTCTTTTTCCGGTTTCTTTGTGGTGGTGGCCTGCGCCACCTCCACCTACTCAAAGCTTCATGATGCTCCAACAATGATGGATGGATTAAAAGGCAGAAGTCTACATGACCATCTTCATCAAGCCCTTCCGTGAGAACCCTAAATCCAAAGAGGACTGTCATTTATGTTAGGTAGAATGCCCCGAGGGGACTGGGCGGTCTCATGGTCTGGAATCCCTACAGATTTTATTTTTCTCCAGCCGTCTGGAGTTTTTGTTTTTCTGTCCCCTGGCCATTGAACCTTACTCTTATTCGATGTTAATTAATGTTGATTTATTTTTTTTTCTTATTGTGTCTTTTATTTTTCTATTCTTTATTATGTAAAGCACTTTGAGCTACTGTTTGTATGAAAATGTGCTATATAAATAAATGTTGTTGTTGTTGCCTCCTCCTATTGGTGTCCTACTTAAACCGCCATCTTAGGAGACTATGGATTGAACCATCTGAAGAAGACTTGATTTTTTGTTTCAGTCTATTTTCCATCAGAATATATGGGGATAACTTTCTTTCCCCGAACCTTCATGATCTCTGTGTTTATTCTTAACAAAGTTTTGGTACTTGGATTGTGTACTGGTTTGATTTTGCTTGGATTTCCCTTTAAAGATTTTGCTTTTGTGAAATCATTTTCTGCTTTTTTTATGTTTGTTTTTTGAACATTCTTGTTAAATTTTTTTTTTGAAAATATTAAAAATCATTGTTTTCAATATTTGAGATCAGGGGTTTAACGATACCCTTCTTTGCCTTTCTGGGTTTTTTAAAATTTGAAAAGTCTTCCCCTCTTGTGATATTTTTTCAGTCTGGCCTGTTTTCAGCATGTGCAGGTCATGAAGTCTGTTTCTTGAGTTTGGGTCCAGGCTGATATTGTTTCTATGCCTAGTTTTTGAAATCTAGCTTGAATTTAAGATTTCATCAGCCAGTATTCATAACCCTGTGGCTCGGAATTAGATTAAGCAGGTCTGAGAATGCTATGTTACATTAAGGAGATGGATAGTATTGTAGAGGAGATTCATAATCCTGGGAATCTTGGTCTAGGCCTCAGCCTGGTGAACACTTGTATCTGTTCCAAGTAATTTTTCTTTGGTTCCTTTTAACATCCTATCAATGTGCACATTAGAATAACTGGGAGCACTACACTGGCCCAGGGTGGGTGTGTGCAGAAGTGTTTAGTAGGGTGGACTGGCATCCCATTTAGGTTTTTCAATCTGTTTTGATGACTGGATAGGCTCTACCTTGCAACAACCCTAAAAAAGAGTGCACTATCTGATCCACAAATGAAACTGAGGGAAATTCTAGCTAGGTCACAATCATGGTTCAGAAGATCAGAAGCTTTAGACTTATTTTAGCCTGTTCATTATAAAATGACAAATTAAAGGACATTGAGACAAGCTCAATGCAGACATCTGGGTTAGAGCCAAGTAGGAATAAATGCTGTAAATGTGATGGGAAAATCCCGACTGGCTTTATGCTCCAAAAGATAAGGCGCTTCTCTATTCATATGGCCTTCTTGTTAAAAATATTAAATAGTAATCTTTTTTATTGCATCACGCATCTTCCTCAACAACACAGCAAAGGTGTGATTTGCAAATACAGCATTGTGGACTGAGGCTTATGTCAACATACTCTTAATCAGTTCATTTCATCATTCCGCATTAGGAAAGGACTACTTGATTTTACCTTATTTTTGAAGCTAGGGCTGTCTCCATTTGCCTAAAAAAAAAATAAAAAATAAATGTCAAGTTGTATTTTTTAGTCATTCTAGAGACTTTAAAAATTTAAAAGCAGCAGACCACCAGACTCAATAAGAAGTACTGACAACAAAAGTTTAAGCATTTATTAGTCAAACAGTTTATTTTAATTTTAGCAGACATCTTTCATAGTGAGAATTCTCAAAAAGGAATTAAAAGAGAAAAAAAAATCTACAAGTAAATGTCTTGGCATCAATTCAATACAATCAATACTTAAGCTATCTGAAGCTTTGTACATTGTACTTTAGAGGGAAAGAAAGAAAAGGTTTGCAGTGACAATTAGAAGGAAACCTCTAACAAAACTGTATGGATTTGAGCAGTATGACAAAATAAATACCAAAATGTTTGAAAAGGTCATAAGAAAAGAATAAAATCATCATATACTGTAGTGACTCAGCAAGCAAATACTTTATCACAGCCTAGTACACATAAAAACATTGTGTATGCTGATTTGTGTTTCTTTTAATTAAAATGAAAATCTGGTACCAGAGAGTTGTGATTTGTTGAATGTTGGTTGGACGTGCAAATACATATTTCACTCTGTACACGTGACAACACTATCACTACTTATACCACATAAACCAAATTTACACAAGAAGGAAGTAATTAAAAATCACAAGTGCCCAAGACAAAATTGTAGTAAAAAAAATCTAGATATAAATCAGCGCCACTCCCAATATGGAAATGTACAAAATTTTCAAAGTGCGTGTAATGAAACTAATGACGTAGTCTTTCAAAAGATAAAACCATACAGGGTGCCACCACACATGTCCAAAGCAGGATCTGAAGCCTGGCGAGAGAACTGTCTGTGTGGAGATTACACGTGGTCCCCAGGTAGGTTTCTTCAGGTTACTCAGCTTCTCTCGACATCTCAAAGATGTTTAAGTGAAGTTAATTGGAAATAATAAACTACGTGTGTGACTCCTGTACCTGACTATAGACTTGTCCAAGATGGCTTCCTACCTGGGGGAAAGTGCTTTTTGGAACAACTCCAGTCTCAAGACCCTGATTTAGATTTAGCAGGACTTAACATGGTTGAATACAGTCTGCATTTAATTATTTTAAGATTAGCTATTGCAAAAATGAATGTTTTATCAGTGAAAGAACCAGAACCAGATAGAGTCACAAAATGTAAACCACTAGGGCGTTAGACTATGGTGGACAACTGAGCACTAAAACATTTTATTCAAAAACATTACTGGATTTTTAAAGGGCTGTAGTACTATGGCATTCAAAGAGATTTCACTCAAAGTGACTTTAGTCTGTGACAATTGTTAGGATAAAATGTTTTGTGTCAATTTGTAAAATGCTTCTGACTGTAACTGCCTGTTTAGCTAAGATATTCTGTAGCACTTGTACCCAGCACGTTACTCCAAAATGATGAGATGATGCCAGTTAACATTCTATTCTCTATGAGAATGGGTACATAAGAAGTCCTATTCAGCGAATCAGATATCTACCAAAGACTTTTAAGCTGTTTAAATATTTTGGGATCTTTAAGGCTAGGGACCTGAGTCGGCAATCGGAAGGTTAACAATTCGAATACCACAGATGCCAGAAGTGATTCCGCTCTGTTGGGCCCTTGAGTAAGACTCTTAACCTGCAATTGCTCCACCCTGGTTATGACGTTAACCTGCATCCAGCCCTGCAAGCAGGTACTCCAACTTGCAGGGAGAACTTGGGGGGTTAATGGCAGGATTGGCACTAGGACTAGTGTGGTGCTGAGGTGGGATTCAGAGGAGGTTTGTTATGTGGTGGGTGCGCCATCACGCTGTATCAGTGCATGCTCCTAACTTTTCTCTCTCTCTAGATAACACTAAAATACAGGAGTGTTTAAAGATTACACTGTTTATACGCTAATTTGTGCAACCAATGTTTCTTGATTGTGTTATGCAAATAAACCTAACTTAATTAAGACAGTTTCTTTCTTGTATTCTTTGTCCTGTCATGCTAAATTGATTTGATTACATGACGAGACACCTTAAAGCTTGCTATAATAAATGACACTCTGCTGATGCTGCCATTTGTAAAGGTGCATCAACTGTTCTTTATGTAAAATATTTATTTCCTTGAAATACCCTATGAGATTTGACTCTCTATGATACTCACTGTAACATTGTACAAGTTTTTACTTGCCGTAACTCTGGCCTCATGTCACACAATGGTATCTGGGTTATTGTGACTATGACTCAGTGACACCCAATGGCATTTTACTGACTCTGAAACCAATAAGATTTAAATAAATATATACCTTTGACCCTTGTGATGGATGGCGCACATGGGCAGGTATCCCAGCTTGGATGGGGGTAAGGTTCCTTACCTGGACATAAGGCCAGCTCTTCAGTGACACAAGAAACAGGGCAATGATTGTCTTGCCTCAGCCAGAAGATGCCAGTGCAGCAGTGGGTACACTGGCATACTGGCTTGGTTGGTCCATGGAACAATACCCACCTAGGAGGCCAGTGTAGTGGTAGTGGAAGGTCAGGGGGAGACATGGAAGAATTACATGCATGTCCAGTGTGCTAGGTGGCAGCCTCCCTGGGTGATGCTAACTGTACAGACATCCTCAAGGCACACTAGGAAGTGTAGTCCTGTAGGGTTCCGGGAGTACCGCCAGGGGATGCTGCAGGTATTCATCATCCCTACTTTATGGGACTTGAGATTGACCCAGAAGTGCTTCCATTGGGCTATACCGTAGCACAGGAATCACTCCACATCCAAAATAAAAAAAGTCGCTCCACCTCATCCAGGTGAGTTGTAAGAGTGGAAAGAGAGAGGAAAAGAAGAATTATATGGGATTGTATTTATTAAAGACGCCTTTTTGTAAAGTATTTGTCAAAATAAACCTTTCTATTGTACCAGGACTTGTTTCTGTAAGGTTGTGTCTGAGATTTGGGATGTTGTAACGGTCCCCTAGTAATCATACTCTGCAATGACCTAAGAGGGGTTAGTTACTCTGTGACACCCAATTACATTTCAGTCATTTTGATTGTAACTTTGTCAAATCTAATTAGATTTTAAGCACTGTCATCCTTACCCTGTAGTACCCGGTGTAATTTCCACCACTGTGATTCTGAACACTGAGATTTAAAGAACACGGTAACGATTACTTAGATTATAGGAAAAGGTTGAGTCTCACTTTTTCACAGATTTAAGTAACTTTGGAGTTGATGTTTACAATGCTGAGATCCCATCAACTGAGGCCCAAATTCTACGGCACCACTGAGACATCATTGACTGTGACTCAAATACCCAATAAAGTGCAAACCTTTATGATTTTGACCCTAAGACACCTAAGGTGATTTTAGAATATGCAGATGTTACCCTTGTGACGCCCAGTGGAACAGTACCACTTAAACTTGATGGTCTGTCTGTCTGCCACCTCTGTTGTACAATTCTTACTCTTTTCTTCCTTGAGCCATTTTGCAGGTACTCACCATTAAGATGGGCTGAACAGAAGAGATCTTAAAGTCACTGGCTCCCCAGTCTTGCCAGGTATGGTAATACCCTTTTTCTAAGATATATTGGTTCCCCGAATAATCCACATGAGAGTATGCAATCCACCTGTAGATGAGAATGACAGCCTGGCATTTATTGCTTTCATGCCAGTTTCACAGACAAAGAGAGAAGTTGTGTCATATTGGATTCAGAAATATGAACAGCTACAGTGGATTCAGAACTTCCTTCACTTATTAAATTATGTTGTGTTGTAGATTTAATTCTAAATGGGGACATTTGCCATTTTTGACCATCAGTCTAATCTCAACAACCTATAATAATAAAGTGAAAATTCAGAAAGATTTGCACATTTATTAAAGATCCAAAACTGAAATCTCTTATTAACATAAGTATTCAGACCCTTTGCTGTAGCACTCTAAACTGTGGTCAGGTGCATCCTGTTTTATTTAGTTCTCCTTTAGATGAACTTGACTGGAGTCCACCTGTGGAAAACTGAACTGATTAGACGTCACTAAGCAAGGCACATGTATGTGTCTATAAGGTACCTGAATTCACATGCATGGCAAGACAAAAAACAAACCATGAAGTCCAAGGAACTCCCTGTAGACCTCAATGATACAACTGTGGTGAGGCATAGATCATGGCAAGGGGATAAAATGATTTCTAAAGCTTCTAAAGTGTTACCAGGAGCATAGTGGCCTCAATAATTGTGAAATGGAAGATGTTTGGAACCACCACTAGATTTGGCCAACAGTAGATGAATGATCCCTGTAACAGAGCTGAGATGAAAGAATCATTTGAGCACCACTCAGGTGATTATGGTAGAGTGGCTAAATAGAATCCAATTTTGAGTAAAAGGTATTTCACAGTTTAAAGGGCTAATTGAAATCTTTAGAACCCCAAGCACTATGTCTGATGAAGACCAAGTACTGCTCATCCCCTACTTAACACCATCTCTGTGGTGAAGCATGGTGGTGGCAACATAATGCTAGGGAGGTGCCTTTCAATAGCCGGGACAAGGAGAATGGTAAGAATCGAGGAAAGGATGAATGCAGCCAAATACAGACAGGTCCTTTAAGAAGAGTTCATGCAGACTTAGACTGAGGTGATGGTTCACCTTTCAGTACGGCAATGACCCAAGCAAAAAGCCAAGACAATACTGGAGTGGCTTTGGGACCAGGCTCCAAGTGTCTTTGAGTGGCCAAGCCAAAGCTTCGACTTAAACCCCATAAGATACGTGTGGAGAGTCCTAAAGATGGCAGTTTACAGATTCTTACCATCCAATCTAACTGAGCTTGAGGGGATCTGCCAGGGAATATATGACAAAAGTTGGCTGTGCAAAGCTCATAGAAACTTATGCAAGAAGACTTGAAGCTAGAATTGCTGCCAAACGGGCTTCTACAAAGTACTGAATTAAGGGTCTGAATACTTAACGAATGAGAGATTTTGAATAAAATTTCAAACCTTTCTGAAAATGTTTTCACTTTGTCATTACAGGTTATTCAGTGTAGCTTGATGGACAAAAACAGCACATTTAAAATTAAATTTACAACACAATAAAGTGTGCAGAAAATTAATACTTTCTGAATTCACTGCATGAGATGAAGGTAGAGATTAGTGAGAGAAAGGGACTATGTGACATCAGAGGAATGTCAAGATGCTGCATCGTGCTTGCAGGCAAACACTGACCAAGGCACAACAATGAAACATCAGCCATTTCCACAAGGTGGCGATGACCATGAGAAGTTTGTACTAGTCAATAAACTTTGAGTATTTTTCAATCTGGGAAGTAGCCAAATTCACACATTATTTTTATTTTCATGCAGTACACATGGCACTCATTTTGACATTATCCATATTTAATCACAGGAGTATTCTTGTAAAAGCAGACTGAAATTCTTACTTGCATGTACATCAACAAGTATTGTAATGGAGTCAACCTTTCAATCTACTTACGCCCCACTGAGGACATGGATGGACTGGATCATTGATTTGTAACCAAGGAGCTCCAGATCTGGTGTGGCTTCTACTACATGAAAACGCTGCACTTCCACATCCTCATTATTACATTCATGCATAACCATTTCAGGGTCTGAAAAATCCTACATTAAAAAAAAAAATAGTTTAAGGTCACAAAAAAGGCTCATTTGTGCTGAACATCATCTATACATACTTAAAATAATTAGCGTTATTTCAACATTGTAATCTTGTATTTTGAGGTGTTCAGTTAGATAAATCCATCTTGCGCTTGTACCATCCAAAGTCATGAAGAATAACATAATTAAAATGCTTTCCAATGTTCATGCCAGAGGCAAGGACAGAGAAAACCTCCACACAAAATCTAAAGAGGTATAAGAGAACAACACTTGAAGAATCAGAGGTCCCGCACATAACCAATGTGCGATTCGAGACCCCTAAGAGGTAATATATCCAGTATGTGTGCAGATTAGCTCTGGAAGGGCACATGAAAGACTGATATGTCCTGGGTGCCAAAATGACATTTCAGAGCTGATGCTAGTGAGTCACTGGTCAGTTGGAGAGAATGGCCAGGGAGCTCCCGCAAGATGTTACAAGACCTCCTAGCTGACAGGTGGCAGCAGATAGCCACCATGTGGGAAAGCAAAGGCTAAGTTGCGCATTTAAAGGATAAATTAAGAAAAGTCCTGCTGATCTGCTTGGAGGCAGCATAGGGTTGTATGAAATGGAAATGGAGTGACTTTGAGAAACCCATCTCTTTAAAGACAAGCGGATGCTTACAAATGCGGAGACACTGTGAGCTACCAGAGGGACTTGCAACTTGCTAAGAATCAGGCTGATGGGTAGTGATGATGACAGTGAGTTTAAAGCTGTCTCTCAGTTGAGATATCAACAAGTCTTGCACAGAGCAGAGGGCTGGGATTAGTACTCTAATGGGGAAGGAGGTGGACTTCAGAAAAAGACTCTGAAGGAGATACAGAGATGAAATATAAGGAAGGGATTGCTTAAGTAGTACTTTGAAGTGAGCAGTTGTGTGAGCCCCCCACACTGGGTCTGAGAATGGCCACCGGGTTTACTCTCTTTATTTTGCACTTTTGGCAACACCTCATTTACTGTAATTGGGTGTTTAACAGTGAGTAAGCACATCGATTTTGAAACTTCTGACATCCTTTCTATCTTTTGTTGTGTGTGTGTGTGTGTGTGTGTGGGGGTTACAAAGAGTACCCCCTCTTGTTAATATTTCTTTATCTTATTTAGGTCCTTACCGCTCGAATTAGATGTAGAGACTTGAGCTCTGAATCACAACCTCCCCACACTCTCCAGTCATGGAAGTCTCCCTCTTCCAGAAGGTACTGGTGTCCTCGAAAGCCCTCTTTCTGGTAGCCCACCCAGCTTCAGAGAAAAATAGAAAAATACTCCATTAACATGTGTGCTAATAATCTAATATAGTATATTGTTAATATTTTCATAAATGCTTACTGAAAACAACATTTGTCAAATCCTGTAAATTAGAAAAGTACAGAGTTAGAACTGCTTGGCAAGTCTTTTCTCATTTATTTTTAACTTTCACTGCAGCCCTGAGTAGTGTAATGTGCTGGGGTGATTTATAAAGTGGGTCCATTTCTTTTTGCAGTGAGTTACTATAACTCTTAATAAAGCTGTGTTAACCAATTGGACATGCAATATAAACAGAAAGCATTTCCATCCAACACAGACATTTGCATTGCCATCTACCATTTTTATTATGAAATGTGGATCTTGTCAGTGAACATTAATAAGACTGTGAGCATTGCCAGCGTTAGGCATATGTGTTCATAAAAAGAGCATCAATTGTTGCTTGAAGAGGGCTTATTTTCTTTAAGGTAGTAAAATTAAGGTGGGACAAAGTCAAGACTCTGGTTTTACAACAGGCAGGCAATGATTCAATAACAAAAAAAGCAAAATAAGGGTCAAGAGAAAATCAGTCACAATAGCAAAGATATTCTTGCAAGTGAATAGTCGTTCTTCAAGTAAAGCTTACACCAATGGTGATTGCGATTCCCATCCTTAATTAAGATAGTGGCAGTGATGTAGTCCATCAGCACTTTCACGTGGGACCTTACAATGGAAACCATGCTCACAGCTCTCACCAAAAATGTAAAACTATGTGACATAATCAGAACACATGATCAACATTGAAAAAAAAATATATATAAATGTGGTAATAAAAAAAACAGAGAAACCACAGCAGTAAAGAAGGAACCATTCCACCACAAAGCTGTGGACAGTCCCAGAGTACACCCATGCATGCCCGTGCACTGACCCAACTAACTTTTAAGGCAGCCAGAGTTCCCAAGAAAGCCGACACGTACATAAACTCCAATGTGCTAGTTAGGAACTTGACCGTATTGTTGATATGTTCTAGCCATGGCCTCATCACTGGCTCGAGTATGTTTTTTTGTTTATTTAATATTTTTGTTATCTTATATTGTTTTATTATTAATTCTGTTTTTTGTTTTAACTTTTCTTTATTGAAATCATGTCACATCATGTTTTTTATTAATACCGTGTTTAATTACTTTGCCATTTTGTGTTACGTTAATATGAGATATTTCATTCTTAGTTATGCACCCTGTCTCCTTAAAGTGGATTTCATGGAGGCAGAGCTACCTGACAATGCAATTGGAGGATTACCCACAGCTTCATAAAAGGAGAGGCTTCTGTTTGTACTGAAGCATTGGAATTTGAGTTTTGATTTTAATGACTGGTTTGTTGCTTCTTTTCAATTTCTTGGATTATTGGCCCCTGCTCTTGTTAAAAGGTGCTGTCTTTGTTGTGTGATATTAGATTTTTTGCTGCAGCTCTTGCCTCTATTTTATTCTTCCCTCATTTGCTTTCTGTGATCCTTTATTTTGAATCCTTTACATAAATTATTTAATTATAAAGAAACTGTTCTGTTATTGTGGTCTCCAAGGTTTGACGATGATCATTCCACATTTCTAAATAATATGTTAAGGTATTTTTGAATTTTTAAAGTCAGTGCCCCATTTTTGGCTTGTGCAGGTCTGAAAGTCTGCCTTTTGAGTTTGAAGTCTGGCTGCCTGGAGTGAGGCCTCAGTGGAAACAGATCAGTGGTTGGGGCAGGTCAGAGGTTTTATGCTTTTTTAAGGCTGGCTCCACTATTTTGAGATTTTTATGTGTCACCATTCATAACGGGTGTGAGCTGGTAACTCATAGCTCCTGGGCACTGTATACTCGCAAATATAGAGAAACTGAATTTTCTACTTTAATTCTGAAGGCATTACTGTGAACTGAGATGAGAGTGCAGGATGTGGATGGTTGAGTGATGTATAAATGATATTTTCTCAAATTCCAATGTTATTCTCCAGGGGCATTATTTGTTTCTATTTTTAGGAGCAGATGTGTATATATGGAGTATATGAACCAGATAAAATATAATAATCCCCCAATAATGTGCTACAAACATGCACACAGCCCCTACAGAGGAGGATTCTTCAGGACACTCAGACTCAGCATCTTTTCTAATTGTAAGTAATGCAAAGCTGTGCTTGCCAGTGCCTAACTGTCTGTAGCAGTGTTTCCCAAACTTTGTGAAGTCACGACATACGCCAGTGTGTTCGTGACCCACTGATTTGACACCACCATAAATTTAGTGTGACCGTCTGAGCACGAGGAGTGGGTTGGTCCCCCTTGGTGAATCGAGAGCAATTGTCAAAGTGTGGGGGAGTCTCGTGCCATCATCAGAGGATTGGATGAATCAAGTTTGATCGTCAGTGCTTTTTCTCCTTGGTGAATCAAGCATGACTGTCAGAGCAGGGGTTGGGGAGGTCATCCAATATCGGCCACGATCCACCTGTGATGCTGCAGGTTTGAATCAAAAGAGATCATTGGACTGGCGAATGGGGTTTCATCCTGGATTGGTCACGATAGTCCTGTGATGCTGCAGCTGTGAATCGAGTGTAATTGTTATTGTCCACTGCTCACCTACAATGCCACCACAGCACACCAGTGGGCCATGAGACACAGGTCAGGAAATGCTGATCTATACTATTTAAAATCACATTTTATTTAATTCCTATATTAACATTTCAAGCATTTATTTATAGAATTACTTTTTCACTTTAGATTCAGGAACAGTTATAATCTAACAGGCACAAATTAGGAATCTGCTCAGAGTGGGACACCAATCTATCTAAAAGCACTCACACAAATGACCTCAATTAATATTTTTGGACTCTGGGAAAAACAGAGAGACCCTTCAACAAATCCAGCAGAACAAAAGTCCAACCTACAACTGAAAAGCGTCATGCTTCCTCACTGCATTATCTGTTTCTACTTAATTTACATTAAAATGCTGAAATGCAAAATGTAACAGAAAGATGAATATTTTTCAACATACTAAAGTAATAGTGCATAAAAAAATGGGTAATGGCTACTCATCTCTAAAAACTTACCATCCTAAACCTGGGAAACAAGTGAAAAACAGCAGTCTGCTTACCAGCCTCCTAATACTTTAATGGAGCCTGCATTGGGCATAAACACATTCTGTGAATCTGTTCGGGTCATGAAGTCCCGGGTGTCAGTGTACACCTCTCTGCATTTTCCTGTAAAGTATGGTTTTTCATAGATGATCACCTGAAACCACATAGGAGAGGCTGATGTCATTCCATTTCATTTTATTTTTGCCACTTACACAAAAAGTGAAATATGCTTAGGAAAGCTGATCATCTTTATGTTTCTGTCTTACCTTTGGTTCATTGATATTTTCAACCTTTGGTTCACCCTGCACAAAAAATAGAAAAAAACAAAATATTTGTCTGAAAAATGCTTGCATTACAAGTTAGAACATTATTTGTATTTCCAGAAGCTGAATCAGGACCATTTTGATCCTTTTTAAATTAGGATTATCTGTGTGAAATTGGCCTATTAAAGTTTACTTGACTGTATACAGTATGGTGTCTCTACAGTGAACGCTACCTCTAAAACACTTGACATGCTCAGTGCAACTTACAAGAAATCATCCATTTTAAAACCTGCTTGGCTCTTAAAAACACTGAGTGCAAATTAGAAAACTGCCTTGGATGTGGCAGGGCACACTCACAAACACACACACTCATACGATGACAATTCAGAGATCCCAGTTAATTAAACATGTATGTCTTTGGAACACAGGAAAAAACTCCACGTTGAAACATGGTTGGGTGGTGTTCAAACTCCACTAATGCAGTGGCAGGGTCAGGATTCAAATTCAAGATATGTGGCAACAGCACTAAAGAGCATTATATGTGCCACCAAGAGATAAATTCTAGAACTGTTTATGGGAAGAAAAAATGACTTGCTTAGCATCACCACATATGGGCTAACTAAAGCAGTGTTTCTCAAACTCAGTCCTGGGGACCCCCTGTGGCTGCAGGTTTTTGTTCCAACCAGATTCCTAATCAGTGACATAACACTGAGCTCATTTAATTTGCTGGTTTTTTTTCTTTTATTCGACATTCAGAAAAGCATAGCAGCATGATTTTTACATTTATAAGACATTTATAAATATTTCTGCTTTTTCTATAGATTTAAATGCTTAACTTTCTTTTGTTGATTTCATTCTACTTTGCCCTTTCTCTGTGCAGTTTTCCCCCTTCATTGTATCTTAATAATGACAACTTAAAACGAGCAGAGCAGACACCCAGGCAAACAACACTGAATAATCAAAGGCTGCAGCTACTTTAGAGTCAGACCCACTAGTAAATAACGGATTAATTAAACAATTAGAACACCTAGAAAAGTAGAATGAAAATCAAGATGAAAATACTGTTAAAAAGAAAAAAAATAGATTATTCTTATATAACTGCTTGGTACATTTTAATATATATACATATTTTTTTTTTAGCAAACTTAGTTTTCTAATTAATATATTGTTTCCTAAACACAGAACTTTGGAAATATTAGTTCACTTAATTAGCCCAGGAGTTCAATTAAAAACAGAAGCTGGTTGGTACAAAAACCTGCAGCGACAGGGGGTCCCCAGGACCGACGTTGAAAACCCTTGAACTAAAGGATTTGAGAATGCAGCCTAGTTGATTCTAGTTCAAAGTTTTTGCCACTAGATGGCACCACTAACTTATTTATGCTGTGTAGAACACAACTTGTGGAGTCATTAAGTCTTAGTTTCAGAGTCAACCAAATCCATCAATCTGTTTTCCAAATCCATTTATCCAAGGTTTAAACAGAAAAGTAGATTTTAAAAACAGAATGAAGTAATAATTAGGGAATGCCTTAAAGCTTACATCTTTAGGTTGTAATAAGAAAACAAAGGTGAGTTTTATTGCTAATTCCTTTGTTGCCCATTCAATAAGGCAGGAGCCTCCAACTCCGGTCCTAAAGCACTACTGTGGCTGCAGGTTTTCATTCTAACTGTTTCCTTAATTGGTGACCCATTTTTGCTGCTAATCAACTCATTTTCCCTTCATTTTAATCGATTTGCTTTTTAAGTTTCAGTCCTCTTAATTAGAAGCCAATTCTTGTTGTTAACTAAACTTGTCATTTTAATCCATGGCTTGTTGGTGCTCTTATTCTGCATACATTTCCAAAACTGAATTTCTTTTTTAAAGAGTGCTGTCAAAAGGGGCTGTGGACCTGAGCAGATCAACATTACTGAGACCTTCACCTTTACTGTATTTTAAAGTATTGCATGATGGATGCAGGTTGTTGGACATGTGTTGGCTCATTTTGTATCTCATTATTGTTTGACTACTAATTAATTAGAAAAGAAACAATTATGGGGTCAGAGCCTTAATTAGCATGGCAACATAAATTAATTAGCAACAAAAACTGGTCACTAATTAGCAAAAGGGTTAGAAAGAAAACCATCCAGCCACAGTAGCACTCTAGGACCAGAGTTGCAGACCCCTGCCATAAGGATTTAAATACAAAACAAAGCACAGTTTCATTTTCCATTCTTACTCTATTCATCTATCCATCCATCTTCCAAACCTGCTTACCCAGTGTCATGATTTGGGGAGTCCCAAACTCACAAGTGCAAAAATACTTCCAAAAAGTTGCCCAATATTGTCCATCAAAAACCCTGACTAAAAACCCAAAGGGCAGAGAATAAATCTTTATATATTAATGGTTTATTTCCATAAAACTGGCTGTGTAAGCACAAAGCTCAAAGAGCACATAACAGATTCCTGAAGAGACAAGGCAGACACAGCAAGCAAAGTCCCAATACAGAAACCAAAGACAGTCTCGAAACAGACAAGAGGTTCAAAAATATCAAATAACACAGTCGTAATACAAAATCCAGAGGCAAGGTCAAAAGCAGAGCAAGAGTTCAAAAATCCAGAAAATCAAAAGCAATAACAAAAGCACAGCTACCCACAAAAACTCTCCACTCCCTAGTTCAATGAACTGCAAGGAACTATGGGAGGTCCTCCCTTAAATCGGATGCAGGGCCGTTCTTGGTGGTGAAGCAAGACCGCTTCCATTGGGAAACCTCCAATAAAACACATGGGACATAACAAAGGCCATTCCCCTTTACTAACCCACACATAGAAAAACAGATACAGTCATATGAAAAAGTTTGGGAACTCCTCTTAATTCTTTGGATTTTTGTTTATCATTGCCTAAACTTTCAAAGTAGAAACTTCCTTTTAATATATGACATGCCTTATGGAAACAGTAGTATTTCAGCAGTGACATTAAGTTTTTGGATTAACATAAAATATGCAATATACATCATAGCAAAATTAGACAGGTGCATAAATTTGGGCACCCCAACAGAGATATTACATCAATACTTAGTTGAGCCTCTTTTTGCAAATCTAATAGCCTCTAGATGCCTCCTATAGCCTTTGATGAGTGTCTGGATTCTGGATGGAGGTATTTTTGACCATTCTTCAATACAAAATCTCTCCAGTTCAGTTAAATTTGATGGCTGCCGAGCATGGACAGCCTGCTTCAAATCATCCCATAGATTTTCGATGACTGTGACAGCCATTCCAGAACATCGTACTTCTCCCTCTGCACGAATGCCTTTGTAGATTTCAAACTGTGTTTTGGGTCATTGTCTTGTTGGAATATCCAACCACTGCGTAACTTCAACTTTGTGATGGATGCTTGAACATTATCCTGAAGAATTTGCTGATATTGGGTTGAATTCATCTGACCCTCGACTATAACAAGGGCCCCAGTCCCTGAACTAGCCACACAGCCCCACAGTATGATGGAACCTCCACCAAATTTGACAGTAGGTAGCAGGTGTTTTTCTTGGAATGCGGTGTCCTTCTTCTGCCATACAAAGCGCTTTTTGTTATGACCAAATAACTCAATTTTTGTCTCATCAGTCCAAAGCACTTTATTCCAGAATGAATCTGGCATTTGTATACAACAAGTGACTCTGTTTGTGGCGTGAGTGCAGAAAGGGCTTCTTTCTCATCACCCTGCCATACAGATGTTCTTCGTGCAAATTGCGCTGAATTGTAGAACGATGTACAGATACACCATCTGCAGCAATATGTTCTTGTAGGTCTTTGGACGTGATCTGTGGGTTGTCTGTAACCATTCTCACAATCCTGCTGCTCCTGTATTTTTCTTGGCTTGCCAGACCTGGGTTTAACAGCAACTGTGCCTCTGGCCTTCCATTTCCTGATTACATTGCTTACAGTTGAAACTGACAGTTTAAACTTCTGAGATAGCTTTTTGTAGCCTTCCCCTAAACCATGATACTGAACAATCTTTGTTTTCAGATCTTTTGAGAGTTGCTTTGAGGATCCCATGCTGTTCCTCTTCAGAGGAGAGTCAAAGGGACACTTGCAACTGACCACCTTAAATATCTTTTCTCATGATTGGACACACCTGTCTATGAAGTTCAAGGCTTAATGAGCTAATCCAACCAATTTGGTGTTGCAAGTAATCAGTATTGAGCAGTTACATGCATTCAAATCAGCAAAATGACAAGGGGACTCACATTTTTGCGCAGCCAGTTTTTCACGTTTGATTTAATTTCATACAACTAAATACTGCTTCACCAAAAATCTTTTTTTGGAAAACACCCCAGTACTCAGATGTTCCTAGGAAATGAAAGACATACCACTGTTTGTTGAAAGTAGAGTAATTTGTTATGCAGGCTGAGAGGGGTTCCCAAACCTTTTCATATGACTGTACAATAAAAAATAACCATTAATATGAATAAATTGAATATAATTAAACAAAACAAAAAAGAGACACAACTTTTCACACCAGCCAGGTGGAAAATGGTGGCTGAACTATGACACCCAGGGTGCAAACATAAAACTGTTGATTTTAAAAACAGAATGGAGCAATAATTAGGAAACAACTGAAAACTTACTGTACATCTTAATGTTGTCATAAATAATTTGGTGGGCTTTGTTGCCCACTTGATAAGGATTTAATTCCGGCACATGTAATCATGATTGATAGACCGACAGACAGACAGACAGACAGATAGACAGATAGCTCGATCTTTAAGTGGAAATTGCTGAATCCTACTTTCGGTCACACATTATTTCATGACTATAGATCAGTCAACAGGATTCAGAATGTTTCAGTGACCATTGCCCGTCCACTTTTACATACTATTTTTAGTGGATGAACGGAGCAGACATCTGGCTGTTTTGCACCCCACGCCTTCAAGCTGCTGTACCCTCCGACTTCAATAACGCGAGGGATTCCTTCAAAGAAAGGCTTTGCATAGACCAACCACCTGCAAAAGAAATAAAATTATTAATCTCAGAGAGGTGCTTGCTACTTTAGCAGTAACTGAGGAAATACTCTCTCTTGTGTCATAACATAATCTGAGCACT
Source organism: Polypterus senegalus (assembly GCF_016835505.1). Classification (NCBI taxonomy): domain Eukaryota; kingdom Metazoa; phylum Chordata; class Cladistia; order Polypteriformes; family Polypteridae; genus Polypterus; species Polypterus senegalus. The sequence goes on along the minus strand of NC_053170.1, from coordinate 32,735,570 downwards.
CACCCAGAACATATTACCAGTCATTTCATGGATTCACATGAGTTCCACACCTACAATGTATATGCTATTAGCATGATTTTCTGAACCATAATATACAATACTAGTGTGAACCCTACCGTAACAATCTCTTCAGTATCACAATGCCTGCAGTTGAGTTTTACCAAAGTCAAAAATATGACCATAGAAACAACTCAAAATACAACACAGAAAATGTATTAGGTACTGGTTGTGCAAGTTAGGAACTAACTTAATAGAGGTGATAAAAATACAAATGAATTCACAACAAGTATTGAAAAAACAAATAAAAAGCAAGAGCAACAGGTGCCACCTCATAATGTACGTGTTTTATTTGAAATGCCCTGTGTTTGCATTGTGCAGGATGAAGTTCTGTATGCTATACACATGTTGTGACTCAAAAATAATGTGTGTGTTGTTTCTCTGGGTGCGTGAGTTCAGACTGTTACCAATGCCACCTGACATACTGTATATCTGATCAGCAGAACCTGCATTTGGCTTGCCACAGATTGTAACCACCCTGTAAAAATCCAGTGCCCCCCTGCTAAATGTGTCCTGGTTTCGTTGAGTTATTTATGTACAGTAATTTTCAAAAATCACTGGCAGATGAAGTGCAAATGTCAAAAGAGCCTTGTTTGCAGTATATTTTTATTTTCTTAATTAACTTAATGCATATCAAAATCTGATACAGGTAAGATTTAGCTGCCTAAATAAATTAAATGAATCCATCCATTAAAGAGTACCTCTTGTGATCTTTAATTAATAATTAGGCCATATACAAGGGGCACTACAACATTTTCATGGCAGTTGAAACAGCTTGTGTCCTCTTTTTTACTTCCTTTCTCTCGTCTTAATCTAAATTATGACATTTTCAGTTACTGCCTAGGCACCTGCTTCAACGTAAGCTGGCACAAGGAGAATACTTTGAAATAATGTAAAAAGGGAAGAAACTTGTGATTTTGAAATGTTGAAAAGCACAACATCTGTTGATTAGAGTATCATAGATGGGAAGATGAGCCCTCCAAAGGCATTTCAATCTTTCAGCTGAGTGTGAACAAAGTGTTTTGTGATTAAGCAGCAGGTGGCAGCACTTCATCTCTTATAAGGACTGGCGTGTGAGCTTGGTTAGTGCCACATCATCACCGAGGCATTCCTGTGGCTAGCTTGGACGTTTGATGGAATAAGGCTCAGGGCCAACAAGGAACAGGAGGAACTAACTGGGGACGGAGACAGGAAGTGGAATTTTTTGCAGAGAACACTGATTTTAGCAGAAGTGATTTCTTCTTTTTACAAGAAAGTCTGCTTCAATTGTGCTGCTTCAGGACATTTCCCGAGGATGTTAACACTGCACCTTTAATAAATCTAAACTGTATCCCACCTTGTTGGGTCCTGACACACCAAGACATGCACAGCCCTGTTATAAAACCCCTAACTGGATGCTATAATCCTAGCAAAGCTCCTTTTGTTGTTCCATAAATAAAGGACTTAATTCAAAACCTGCTTAAAATAAGATCTAGTCCCAGAAGAATAAATATTATTGTATCACAAATAATATACACTTCACTTTGTAGGAAGAGTTACTCTAATTTTAATTTTTCAAATTAAAATACCACAAAAAATTGGTAAATATACTGGATCAATGAAAATGAATGTCAGGATTTTCATGTTTTATGTATTGATAAACATGACACATTTGCCAATGATAATTGAATTAAAAAATGCAAAATCTCTTCAAGTTTATCCCTCACCTTTCTTTGTCCAGAAAACTGTGTTGATAAAAAAACAGAAATATGACATCATGGTTCCTTTATGAGTTCCCCCTAACTGTCGCCCATTATTTCTTGAGGTTTTTATGCATTTTTTTTTGTGTTGATCAACCAAAATCAAGTTTTTGCTGATGTGATGCTGTAGAAATTGGCGTTGGTTTCTCAGAATGTGCAGGGAGCAAAATAAATATGCAAAAATGAAATGTACATGTTCAATGCAAAACCATTAACTGTTGAAGAACAATAAAAATGAGAAATCGATCATTAAAGTCACCCACATTTTTTTACAACCCTATCTGTGGAACACATGGCCTAACTCAACTTGAACTAGTATTTTACATATTATCTCTTTTGTCTCATACAATTGAAATTGTGCTAGGCCAAGATCCTAATTGTGAGTGAATTCGTCAGGCATCTGCTTCACTGGGCCACATGTTCAGGGACTGTCCCCTGATTGGATCTTAGTGTCATGAAATTCTTGCTTATTTATCTGACAGTTTTAATAAGGTCCAATACTCCAACAGCTCTCTTTTTGTGGGTAACATGGGATAGAACAGAACTTTTAAATGAAGAGTCCATTGTGATAACATACACTACATCACTACCACACTGTTTTATTCCACACAAATGGAATTGTAATTCCCACAATCGGAAAAATTATGTATTATTGTACTTAAAATTTGAAAAACCTTACATTCACTTTAGGAGGAACTGCCTAAATGTTCTTTAAAATCTGACATGAGATTATCAATCTTGCCCTGAGCTGGTTGAATATGTTGAACCTCTGCTAACTTTTTAATCAAGTCACTATCTTCGACTGATCACTTCTTTCTGGATTGTTTTTCTCCGTTCTCTAGATGGGTTGGTAGGCAACATCTAATCTGGTTTGAATAAGGTGGAGAATTGTATGTTTGACTGACTTGCAAATTACTAGTTATCATGCAACATTTAAATTTCGTTAAAAAAGTCACTTGGTATGAATAGTATTGAGCAACAATTTCCATGTTTCTCTATCAATATCTCGGGCGAGGAATAGAAATCGATAACGTACAACCTTCATTCTTCTTCAGTTTGAGCAAAACACACTGTACTCCATCTGAAAACCGTCCACTGCAGATGACTTTCCAAATTACAACCCTAATTGAACCCTAACTGAACAATGCCAGGTAGCTCCAGCCTCACCTAAACATATGTTTTGGAACTGTCCAAGTTTAAAGCCACTCTAGGAAAAGATATTTTCATATCTATCACAAAGTGTAGAATGTACAATAACTGCAAATGCTCGTACAGTAGACTCTGGAGATATTCCACATGAGCTTAGCTATCCGATGATGAAGTGTCCATTACGACATTGTTAGCATGTTGACTAATCCTCCTCAAATGGCAGAATCCTAATGCACCTTCCATAACTCAGTGGGAACCTGATAGTATCTAAAACTAGAAAAACAATGTAATTTTCTTTATGTGGAACTGTGCAAAGATTCCTTAGAATCTGGAATGATTTCATTAATACTAGCCAACCCGCGGCGTATCATACGCCGCATAATCAGGCCGGTTCTTTAATAATTTTTAAGCACAGGGAGAAAATTTTACATTTGCAAAATCGGTAATGTAATAAATCAGCAAGAAAAGCAACATTGTAACAATGCACAGAACGAACCAACACACAATCGTCCGTGCGGCGTAGCGAGGTGGGAGGGGGGTGTGTACAAAGTGCAGGAGCATCTAAGAAGACGCATGTCTGTCGCGGATGCGAATTGCTGTATGTAGCGTGTACAACACTTTGCTCTGCTGCACAAGGTCATGCGTCGTAACCGAAAACTCGTTTTTTAAAGACTGCTCACTTCATTGTGTTTTAACCTCAGTTGTAAAGGAATGTTTTAATGATCCCATGGGATACCCCTCGCAAACAGTTTTACACGCTGCATATGGCGATTCACCTCTGCGACAAACATGCCTCTATTAACAGTCAACGTGTGGGGAGGGGGGTGTGTACAAAGGGTAGGGACGAAAACAGTGGGAGCATATGAGTCGCACTTAGTGGCAATTCCACGGTTTGCAGCCCGAATGGGGTTTAACGGTTTACCCACGCCTAGACACACGCTCAATCTCATGCATAATTATTTATTGAATGGTAAACACTTCTGGAAAGACACGGTTGTCTAAAACAGGTTAGTGTGAGAATACAACAGTAAGTGAATGAAAAGATGGAACTCTGGAGAGAGCAAAATACAACACAATAGTGAACCCGCAGCATAACAAACGCCGCATAATTATTTATTGATGGTTGAACACTTCTGGAAAGACACAGGGACACCCCTCGCAAACTGTTCTACACGCCGCATACAGCGATTCACATCTGCGACAAACAAACTGTTTTACACACTGCATACAGCGAATCAATTCCGTGACATGATTTTTCCTAGATGGTCCTGTCGCGTCCACCCTCGCACTCAAAGCATACACACTGCCTGCTCATATGCCCGGTCGCAAGCCGCGTCCAGCCTCGTTCTCGAAGCATACACACCGCCTGGTTATGTGTCCGCTTGCAAGAGAAACTCACGGAGAGCCGCCCACCAGCTGCCTGTGTGTGTGCCTCTGTCTGTCTCTGGCGCGGCTTTCTCTTGCGCTGCCTCTGTGTGAACCGGTCAGGCACAGAGAAGGTCATCTGCTGACAGAGCGTCTCAACTGTTGCAGGGTCTGCATTGGTGAAGCAGGTGAGACGGTAATGAAACAGAGGCACAGGGCTTATTGGTTTTTAAAGACTGATTCCTTCATTGTGCTTTAACCTCAGTTTTAAAGGACTGTTTTAAGGATCCCATGGGATACCCCTCGCAAACCGTTTCACACGCTGCATATGGCGATATGCCTCTATGAACAGTCAACGCAGCTCGGACATGACATTACATGACATTAACCTGACCTGCAGTGCACGTGGCCTCTAAGACAGACGAACATAAATGACGCCATTTTTTCTGTGTCGTCGCGTCCGAGTTGGTGGGCGTGGCCCTGTGAGTTGTCGCCGTATCCAATGGTCTTGAGTTGGTGGGCGTGGCTCCTCCTGCGCGCCATAGGTGTCTCACTTGTCGGCGGCTTAGTGAATCCACGCCCCTTCCGGCGTGCTTTTCATGGTTGTTTTGCCTTAGTGAATTATATATATAGATTATTTTAAATTTAATTGTAGTGTTATTTTAAAAAACTTTGCTGAGCTCCTGCTTGTGTCTCTGCTAAACTCCTAATGTTTTAATTAATATGAGGCTATATATCCCAGTACACCTCCCTTCTCTCTTTTTTCTCGTCTTATTACTCATTTCTCTCTGTTCTGGGTGAAGGTAGGTTTCAGTGCGATTCATGATTACTTATTTTAATTGTTTCAGTGATAAATTGGATTGGTTGCAGTACTGATTGAAAAGACTTTTAAATGTTGTTATACTGAAGCATATATTTGAATGTCATATTATTTAACTTTTTCTGTAATGTACAAGTAAAGATTAATATATAAAGACTGAAAAATTTCCAACTTTGATATACACTTAAGACTTGAGATAGATCTACCAGTGTCCAGAAGCTCATCTGTGTCTCCATGTGACAGGTAAGCTCACTTTGTGACATCTGATTCTCCACAAAGGACTTGTCTCGAGACATTTTTTGTTAAAAAGATAACTGAGTTTTTTTTTGTTTTTTTTTTAAAGATCTTGCATTTGATGTGTAAAAAAATAATTTTCAATTTTGTTTATCTATTTCAATGGATACTGTGATATTTGTGAGAAATGCAGAGAAGATAAATTAGAGGCAAAGTGGGGGCTTTGTAGGGCAGTGGAATAAGAGAAAGTAGGGAAGCCACCCACCAGACATACCATGTAAAGGTTTGATTCATTCAGAAACAATGTCTTTAGTTTATTTTGTTACGTGTTGCTCTCCCTGTAATCATCCCTTCCTAATATCCTCTTTGGTTTTGACATTTGGATCTCAGTGCCATTTCATTTTGAATAGCAGACGCAAACTACAGGGGATGGTGCTCTCACATTCAGCGTAGAGAAACATTACCTAGTATGTAACTCATTATTTACAAAAAAGCAACTGTTACATATTATATAGCTACTCATCGTAAAATACAATGCATTACAAAAAAGTGCATCACTTTTGGGTAGCTTTTTCTTCTTTGTATGAAAAACTGCACATTTGACTAGCCACCATTCATTTTTAAATCCTAAACCCATTAGCCTTCATGAAACTGACCAGAAACATGGCTGTATCTTGTGTTTTTGTTAAATAGTGAAGCACCCCTGAGTTCAGATCTGAGAGGGACACACTCCTCAGGTGACTGAGACCTGTCTGAGGGGTTAGAGAAGCCAGCTATAAAAATCAGTCTCTTGGGCAGCAGAAGGGGGTTCTCAGACACAGCACTTAGAAAGGACTTCCATCGCATCGCCCAGCTGATAAAGCCCATCGACTTCTTGCCTTACACCCACCGCTGCTGTTATGATGGTCACTACCTCTCTATGACCATAAACTGGGCAGATATGATTTACCCCTCAGCACATGCAGGAGTAAATGTTTACTTATAACTTTTCTTCAGTTTTTAAAGCAAATGCCTAATCCTTTCCTACCTACCTGTCATGGCAGAAGGCCATGCATGCACAGTCACAATGTTACTACAACAGCAGGTGGTACCATTTTAATGAAAATATTGCTGCAAAACATAGCAATTTATTTACTTTTTTTTTGAGTGGCGAAAATAATCATCTACAGTAATGTAATACAGCATACCTTTTTTTTTACTACAAGAAAATAAGTACTACTCTAGGTTATTTGTGTCACAAAATGTGTGCCTGGGGGACGTCTTAAAGCAGGGGTCCTCAATCACACTCCTGGAGGGCCTCGGTGGCTACAGGCTTTCATTTCAGTCAGTTTCCTAATTAGAACTTGGTTCTTGCTGATAATGAAACTTGATATTTAACAATATGTCTTGTTAGCACTTTCATTCATAAATGCCACATTCTAGTTACATTGTACATCAGAGGTCTTCCATTACAGTCCTGGAGGGTTTCACTTCAACCAATTTCTTAATTAGAACCCATTCTCTCCTGTTACAATTCAGAACCCTTAATTGCCCATTTTAATTTTTAGCAGCTGCATTTAAGTCTATTTTTTGCCTGTTTTCATAACCAGACATTAGTTAATAATGCAATGCAGATCACCACTAAACCAGCAATTCTTCAGCTAACATGTTTCCTTTTAAACCTGTGCATATTCACCATGAAAAATCTGTGTTAAAAATGTTTAGTAATAAATTAGAGGGGAATTCGACGGACCATTAAGTTTAAATCTGTTCTGGTCCACAAGGATAATGTTCTCAGGAAACTCTTTTAAAATTCAAAATTGTATGAATAAAAACACTAACAAGCCAAATAATTAAATACCAAGTTTCATTATCAGCAAGTACTGTCTTCTAATACTAGTTGGAAGGAAAACCTTCAGCCAGTGCGGCCCTCCAGGCCTGTGATTGAGGACCCTTGGCTTAAAGGGTCTGGTGGTGGTAATTCTTCACCAATCCAAGGGTGGCACTGCATTCTAACAGCTATTGTCGTCCTCCATTTACAGACTGGATGATTGACAGCTTCACCACCTCTGATGTCACTTTGGGTATCTGACCCCTGGACCGGCCTATTCTTGCCTGGCCGTCATTTCACCAGAAGTGTTGACATCTCGGATAGTCTGAAGTAAGACTCGCATCTTTAGTGACGTTTCTTTTGCTGAAAAGCTGATTTTCTTTTGCCTTTACAATATATGGGGTCTCAGTGTCACCCCAAATCTTCATTTTTGTCTTGTCCTCTTTTACACTTGTTACTTTAAAAAGTAACCTGAGTATGTAACACACATTACTATTATGAGTTACCCCCAAGGACTGCTCACATTACAGTCTGTTTGATTTATTGTTGAAAAAGTCCACTGTCCAATCATGTCTGACTTGATTGGACAGCCATTACATTTTGTTTTGTTATTTTTATGAAAACTGAAGAGGAAGACTAAAATGCTACGCAGAAAAAACACTAACTACAAGATTCTTAGTTTACTTTACCTTAAATTACACACTGCTAGAACATTAAAATCTGTTGGCTCAGGCACGTACCATTGCAGTTATGGATGTAGCTCAAGTGCAATGTCCAATATTCATTGTGATTATCGGGAGATTGTACAAAGACCAAGGTTAAAATGGATGGGGGAATTGAACAATTTTGTTGAATGAGTCAGTTAGTAGGTTACACTGAGCAAATGCTTTTCACTTTTAAACTTATTGAGGAACAGTCAAATGACACTGTCTAGTCTACCAGGAGACATCATGGCTGTCACCGTAGTTTAATGCAGCTCATGAAGTGACCAGACTAGATCACTGTATACCGGTCTATTTAAATTGTACCAAGGACGCTTAGAGTAAAAGAGGAAGAAAGAAGAAATCAATGACGGCAAATCAAGTCTCACAGGTAACAGGAGTCTGACCAGCACATCTAGCCTGTTTAGCTGGCCCTAATATCTCATTTGGTGCATACATGACAATTGTCAGGGTATCTGCTTTGGTACCATGAATTGGCAGAATCTTCCAGTCTCCAAAGATGTCACAAAATGCATGGATACTCATCTGAAAGTTCATCTTAAATGCAAGTAAGAATTTTACTTTACTCTGCACATGTAACAATATTTCTACTACTACTACTAAACACATAAATTAAAACTATCAAATGCAGAACTTACCAGTAAGAGTAATAGTTGTCTTTTTGTTAACAGTGCAGCAAATATTTTGGGTGAAGTGATTTTACATTTCTACTAAAGTATTTAGTACAAATTCTGTGCATATATTTACCAATGCATAGAAATTGCACACAAATTCATCCATTCCTCTGTTTTCTGAATGGATGCCTATCCCTGTCACACAAGGTCAGGGTTTCAGTCCATTACAGAACACACTCAGACACACACCCATACTGAGTCACAGAGAGACAATTTCGAGAGGCTAATTAAAAGAACCTGTTTTAAGGTGTGGGAGGAAAGCAAGGAACTTGGAGAAAAGCCCAGGCTGACACTGGGAAAACATGCAAACTCCACACAGAGAGTAACAAACAATGGAATCAAGCTCAGGTGCCTGTACCAAGATGCAGCAGTGCTAATCGCTGTGCCCCAATGCCATCTATACACGCTTAAAGAAATCTATAAATGTCAGAAGTGTCTGCTGTTTATTTACTCACAAGCCAGCATTGACGATTATGGAATTAGCTCTGATTGGAAGACCATAAATGCGAGCATCTTCGGATGTGTCTCGGAATATGACCTTCTTCCCTTCTGCGTTATCTTCTGGGAACAGGCACAGTTCAGGAACGCTGTAGTCCTGAGGGTGAAAAAGCATGTTAGAGCAGCAGAACAGGATTTTCCATTTTTGTAGGTTGGTCAATTTGGATAATAAATGGAAAAATGAGGCTACTTTACCTGTCTAATATATTCTGTTTGCAATTTGTTTTTTAAATATTTTAATTTTTAATTTGCCTAGTAGCAAAGTAACTTCAAGTAACATTGGAATGGGCATAATTGTAAACAGATCAGCTTAATATATCCATATTCTTCAAAATCCTACTGTCATCCACAAGGAATCACTCAGAGTCTTGCTGTGACGATGTGGGTTCTGGCTCCACTCTCCCCTCTGATATTTGGAAGCCCTTGAACCCAACACCGTCGATAATGTCACTGATGAGCTAGTCAGTGAAGGCAATAACAATCCAGCAAGGGGATGGTAAAAAGTGCAAAAGTGCTTGTATTAAAATAGTCAATAAAAACAGTGTTCAAATAAAGTGCAGTGCTTTCCAAAGTCTTATAAATAAATAATACATAAAAGAAATCGTGGAGGTTAAAATAGCACACAAAATCAATCCTTTAAAACGAGGTTAAAACGATCATATGGAAGCAATGTTTAAAACCAACAACAAGCCCGGGGCCTTCTTTTTAAACTAGCGTCACTCCTGCTTCACCCATCTGGGCCCCGCAACAAGGGAGACACTCTCTCTCTGCAGCTGACCTTTGTGCCTACCTCTGCTGTCAGTTGCCTAACCGATCCTTGGCTCCGGTCGGCTCCTCCGGACAGCGACTTGGGAATTCCCTACGACCAAGGCTCTCACGTTGGGAACACCACGTCCCAAGTCCCGACTCCCGCTACTTTCTGCGGAGAGTCCTGCGCCTTCCGGTCACTCCCGCCCTACAAAACAAACTCTGCGGGAGCGACCACAACCACTACTTATCCCGGGTGTTGGCCAAACACCCAGGCTGCCTTCAGCTGCCTGCGAGCGCTCGCCCGCTTCCTGCTTCATTGACTTGCGCTTTCCTCCTCACTGCTTCCTGCTGCCAACCTCCGTTTTCCTTCTCTTTCTCTCCTATTCGTTTGTTGTTCTCCCGTTCTTTTCTTTTTCCTCCTGTATCCGACTCGCGCTTCTTTTTATATAGCGAGGGGCCATAGCAGCTGCAGCACATTAGCCACGGGAACAATCATGGATGTGGGAAGTCCCTCACCTGTGCATTCGGTGAGAAACGCCCACACCACAGATCGCCCCGTGGCTTGCTATGGCCCAACGCCCCCTCGCCAAGCCGCCGCGAGAGCGGTGATTATTTATTTAAAAAAACTGGCCTTTGCACAGCGAGCTGTGGATCCATAACACCACACGTGCCCCTTCCACTTCACGTCCTCACATGGAGTGACTGGCAGCGAACCTAAGACCACTAAAGCAGAAGCAAATACTCATTCAACTTCACTAATGGGAATCTCACTTTGCTTAGATATATGTATATAGGCCTCTCGACATCTACTGCCATTAGGAGGGTATCACAGCACTGGTTCTTTCATTCTTAATGCCCCTCTATATACTTGCCCCTTATCTCAGAGATCCTGCATAAGCCCCAAATGTCAGTTCTGAGGAATCGCTCAGGGATTTGCCCTACCTCATTTTAGGTGTTAACACAAACATCCTGGGTTCAGAGTCTTCTCTCTGTGGAAGTACCTGAAACAGAGACATCCACCTATCCTTGTAGAATGTATGGATGCTAGAGCTAATCCTGGAAGTAGGCTTAAGTTAGGAACCAAGTCAGGATGGAAGACTTTCACCTACGTTGGTACAATTCAGAATCACCAATTAAATAGCAGCCTGTCTTTGTACAATGGGAAGAGAACATACTTTAAGGAGAACAGGACAATTCTCAGGAAAGAGCTAAGAAATAAGTAAAGGTACAATTCTGCAAGGTAAAACACAATTTACCATAAAACTGTGCTTCTTAAATTATTTTATTCTGTTATTAAAAAAAGCAGCCAATCACTGACAAATGCCAGAGTGGTCCATCATGCTGCTTCTTCAAAATTCTGAAACTGAACGGAATGACTAACAATACTGTCTAAAAACAAACAGATATCGTTATGGAAATCGGGCACCTTTTAGCGTTAAACCTACCTGTTCTTTTTAGGGCCCATTTTTGGAATTTCTAAAAGGAAAAATTTGGATATTCTTTTATTAAGTCTTTTTTATTCTGTTATAAGATCACCAGGTCCTCATAATTCTACCCTAGCAGCACTTGGCATAAGACAAGAACCTAACCTATAAAACAACAAAATGCAAATGAACCCAAATGTACAGTATGTTGGAAAAAGAACGTATTTACCTAACCAACTAAAATATACTGACTTCCACTTATTAATAATTCTGATAATACAGGGTGTGTATCAGGTGGCCTGTCTATCTGAATAGTAATCAGTGGGGTTATCAGATACAACTCATACACTGTACTGTATAGATATGTCTATACAGAGCTGTCTTTCCTTACCCTGACTGCTCTCCGCAGTGAGCCAATGACAAACTTCTTTCTGGGAGGGTCGTCAGGTTCTGGGCTGTGTTCTTCTGTCTCTCCAAATGGGTAAGAAAGCTCAATGTCTCCTTCTTCCAAGGCAAATTTTTCCCCCTTAAAGTCAGGCTTTTCATATAATACCCATCTGAAAATGCAATATTATATACATATATATTAGTATCAACAATCAATAAAGAGATTGGCCATCTATCTACTTACTGAATCCATCCATCCATTCTTTAGAACAGGTTAGATGAAAACAGGCCATTTAGCCTGAAAAGCTCAGCCATCCTATTTACGTAGATTGTCTAAAAAAACATCAAGTTGCGATCTGAATATCTCTAAACTCCTACTCTCTACTACTGTAATTTCTGGAAGGTGGCAGTAAGCTGTTGCCCACACCAGCAGCACCAGGCATAAAAGAGGAACCAAGGTTGGACATGATGCAAGTTCATACACTCCATTTTATGTATTCATTTGTTTGTTAAATTCTAACTTAATATCAAGACAATGACAGGGTCTTACTAGCATTTCAGTATTTTACCATGCCTTATCTTATATTTGAGTCCCATTGTATTGCAATCAGGGATTCAAAAATAAAACTAATAATAAAAAATTATTATTTTGTGTTTTTATTTTGGTTTAATCTTCTGTACATAATGGTGACAGATAATTGTTTAGTAATTTTCTCTTGGATATATAATTTTCTTTTAGGGCTCTGATATTTTCATATTTATTTTGAATCATGAAGAGTTTTAATATATTTAGTTCTTTTCATGTTAATTTGTAAGCTCTGTTAATTTCAATTTTATTTTCTTTTGAAATTTACTACAAACACATTTTGATATATTTTGTGGGTGCTCTGGTATGAACTTTTAAAGTAATCTCCCCATTTTGGGAGCTGTTTAGGTAAATCCTGCAGATGGTAATTTGGGTAAGGCTTACTTAAATTGTGCTTCTTCTTGGTCCTGGCCTGCTTTATGAGCTTTTGGAGGCCTCATTAACCCCTCTGACCATATCTGTGGTCAGACAGAGTCAAAACTGGAAAGTCCAAATGATCATGCATCAGAACCTAAATGCTAAACCAAGCTCAAAATCTCTCGTTCAAAGCCAAAGTCTAACCTTTCAGTTCTCTTGTAATCTACCAAATATTGCAACTCTGTTTTTTCTGTTCCAAATCATTTCTGAGCATTTTCAAATGTAAGTAGTTTGTTTTACAAGCAATTATTTCCTTTTATCAGTATGACAACCATTTGACCACCATTTTGTACTCAGTTTGCATGGCTGTTGGCATATTGTTCACTGGTTGCTATGCCTGTTGTTGGTCATGTGATGTGGAGGTCAGATGGTGTATTGTGTCATCTTGCTTCACATGCTTTGCATCCTGGCTTTTGGATATTTATAAACCTCCACATTCCTCATTTCTCCTTTTTTGGCTAAGGAAGTTATTAAGCTTCTGACCTTTAGCTTGTTTTTTGACATGAGAGTTTTGTCTGGGAATTTGGCTTTCAAAGGCTCCTGACTATAAATTTGGCTGGCCCCTTAAACTTGTCATCTCCTGTTCAACTTCTCTAAAATTTATTTCATAGGATGCTCACAACATGACTTTAAAAAATATTTTGGAAATATCCACAATCTTAAACATGTTCTTAAGTGGGACACTGGCTTTTATACCACTACAAACATGACATCAAAATGGCATGACTGCCACGAACATTTCCCCCTTAGTGATGGACTGTTGTGTCATGGCAACCTAGGTACAAAATTGCAACCTACATTAAAAAAAATCACTAGGGAGAGAGAAACCATAAAACTCTGGCTCCTTGAGACAAGTCAAAAGCAAAATCTTTACAATTGAACATATTTACTGAAAAAGAAGAAAAAAATAGCAAAAACAAGTCAAAAAATATTTGCCTAGAAGTCAATCTGAAGTGAGCAAGTCCTAATACACGATCTTATGGCAAATCCAAGAAATGGGAAAAAAAAAATAAAAAAAACATAATAAACCAGAAAAGCAATATTCCATTATCCATTACAGGATGCTTTTCTTTGGCTGTCATAAATAGCCAGAGGAAGGACCCAACACCAGTGACGTCATGGTGGTCCCTCCTCTTGCGGCTCCACCCACAGGACAGATGGTATGAACACCCTTAGAAAACTGAAGAGCAGTAAATAATAGCCAATTACAGATTTTTGGCTTGAATTAGCATTTAGTTTTTTGACTTTCCAGTCCCTTTGCTTTTTTTCATTAATACGGTTTTATTTCTTCCATTTTACAGCCCATTTCCTAAAAGTTCTTCCTACTAATTTTACTGGACGGTGACATCACAGTTGTGGCTGTTTTGAGCAGTGACTTAAGTGACACTTCATGTTGCTCAGAAAAGCTAAAGAACAGTAAATGACAGCTTAATAAAAGGACACAACATTTTCTTACCCTCCTCTCACCACTCGGATTGAGATGGTTTCAGGAAAGACCCAAGAAGTAGCGTCTATAACATCACTATAAATCTCTGTTCTGTTGCCGGTGAAGCCTGGTTGATCATAGATGTATATCTGTAACACAGTACAAAGCATTATGAATGACCTATAATGTTGGGCTTCTGCTTCACAAGCTGCACACACATATACACACATACCTACATTTTTCATCTAGTAACAAAACTGACTAAGTCACTAAGGACCAGTACACTCAGCACTGAAGAGACCATTATGGTGAGACTGTAACAGATGGTGTAAGAAACACGTGACACTAGATACAGTCCATATCCAACTAGTAAGAAGGGCAGTACCAGCATCATCTCCTCAAAACCCTGCTACACCTAACAACCATCCCTTCAAATGAAGTGGTCGTCATTTGTGAAATTTATGATTAAGGCTTTTAATTAAAATGACTTTTCTGACAACCTAAGAATCTTATCTATGTTCATATCACTGCACTATTTAAAGCTATGTGTCCTGGATCTTTATCTAAACCTCACAGCGGGCCATACCTTAACGGAAATTAACATCTCCAAATCTGAGGTCATCATCCATTCCCAGAAAATAGTGGCTTGCTCTATGCAAGTGAGGGGGAATCAACCACCCTTTTAAATACCTTGGAGTCTTATTTGAAATGACAGAAGAGCAGGTACTGAAGCTGACCAGGGGATCAGTGCAACAGCTGCTAGCATTGTGCAGCATGATGTTGTTGGCTCCTGATTTATTCTACATCCTCTTTCTCACCTAATCATGGGCTCTGAGTGACAGAAAAAAATGAGTTTGCTGGCATAAGCAATTAAATCGAGACTTTGTAAAACTTTGCTGGGTTTGCCGTTTGTAACTTGGGAAGACCCCTGGCGAGCAGTTTGTAGTCTTACAAGGTACAGTTAGAACAGAAATGAAGCCATGAAGGCCTAATATTATATCATTATGTAAAGCACTTTGAGCTACTTTTTTGTATTTTGTAAATAAATGTTGTTGTAATAAAATAAAACCAGAGTCTTGAAATACAGGCCAGAGAAGGTGGCTGAAAGATGCACCCAAAGAGTAGGCTGGAGGAACAAGAGAAACCAGCACTTCAGCTCAGAGAGCAGAAAAGGCAGAGCTGACTTGCAATGACAGATTATGGAAGGATGTAAAATGTGGCACTTAAAAGAAATGGTGCACAGTAAAACACTGCTATAGAATAATGCAAAAGTGACAGACATGTTCAATCATAGCGAAAAATTCCAAAGAGGATGGTGACCAAGCTGTTTAGCTCTCTAATTATTGTCTGTGAACAGGTAATAGTTTATTACTTAATACTGAATTGATTATATTTAATATAAAAAGAGGATTGCATTCTACCCCTTAAACAGTATGACAGCACAGTTTTATTTGTATCCGGCCAATGAAGTGAGACCTTAATGTACCTGTGGAGTTCATTAATGTCAGCAGGGGTGCCCTACCATTTCTATAGGATTGGAAGTTCAGTCGAAGCAGGTTAGGCAGGCACTGTGGTGTAGGGGTTAAAACTTTGAACCTGAAACCCTTGGGCTGTGGGTTCAAATCTCACTAATGACACTGTACGAACATCACAAGTCACTTCACCTGCTTGTGCTCCAAGTGGAAAACCAAAAGAAATATAACCGATTGTACCTCAAATGATGCAAGTCTCCTTGGATAAAGGCATCAGTCAAGTAATAATAGTAAACGGGAAGTTTCTACCCAGACCTCTATAGTCTACAAATGCATCTTTTCTTGGGTTACGTGTGGTTGAGCATTTGCTTTAACATTAGTGTGGTTCTATGAAAGGCTTTAGTCATATTCATCAGAAAAATCATTTGATGGTACTTAATTTTTTATTTTTTGTAATACTTGTATGTCTCTGATGGGGTTTGTTGCTGTTGTTTGCTGTAATAAAAACAATTCTTCAAGTTTTTGTAAATGCTTAATTTCATTTTGGGACAAAGTGTTTGTTCATTCATTCTATCTATGTATCTGTCTTATAGTGCCTTTCACATCTATTTATCTGCATATTATATAGTGCTTTTCATATGTACAATCATGGCCGAAATTATCAACACCACTGGAATTTTCCCAGAAAATGCACCATTTCTCCCAGAAAATTGTTGCAATTACAAATGTTTTGGCATACACATGTTTATTTCCTTTATGTGCATTGGAACAACACAAAAAAACAGAGAAAAAAAGCCAAATCTGACATCATTTCACACAAAACTCAAAAACCGGGCTGGTCAAAATTATTGGCACCCTCAACTTAATATTTGGTTGCACGCCCTTTGGAAAAAAATAACTGAAATCAAGCGCTTCCTATAACCATCAACAAGCTGGTTACACCTCTCAACTGGAATTTCCGAACACTTTTCTTTTGCAAACTGCTCAAAGTCTCTCAGATTTGAAGGGCGCCTTCTGCCAACAGCAATTTTGAGATCTCTCCACAAGTGTTCAATCGGACTCATTGCTGGCCACTTCAGAACTCTCCAGCGCTTTGTCTTCAACCATTTCTGGGTGCGTTTAGAGGTATGTTTGGGGTCATTGTCCTGCTGGATCACCCATAACCTCTGACGCAGACCCAGCTTTCTGACACTGGGCGCTACATTGTGCCCCAATATCTTTTGGTAGTCTTCAGATTTCATGATGCCTTGCACACAGTCAAGGCTTCCAGTGACAGAGCCAGCAAAACATCTTAGAACCTCCACCATGTTTGACTGTAGGTACTGTGTTGTTCATTTGTTCGTAGGCCTCATTCCGTTTTCTGCAAACAGTAGAATGATGTGTTTTACCAAAAAGCTCTACCTTGGTCTCATCTGTCCACAAGACATTTGCCCAGAAGGATTTTGGCTTCCTCAAGTACATTTTGGCAAACTCCAGTCTGCCTTTTTTATGTTTCTGTGTCAGCAGTGGGGTCCTCCTGGCTCTCCTGCCATAGCGTTTCATTTCGTTCAAATGTCGACAGATAGTTCGAGCTGACACTGTTGCACCCTGAGTCTGCAGAACAGTTTGAATATGTTTTGTTAGTTGATTGGGGCTGTTTATCCACCATTCGGACTATCCTTCGTTGCAGTCTTTTATCAATTTTTCTCTTCCATCCACATCCAGGGAGATTAGCTACAGTGCCATGTGTTGTGAACTTCTTGATTATGTTGCGCACAGTGGACAAAGGAACATGAAGATCTCTGGAGATGGACTTGTAGCCTTGAGATTGTTGATATTTTTCCACAATTTTTGTTCTCAAGACCTCAGACAATTCTCGGCCCTTCTTTCTGTTCTCCATGCTTAGTGTGGCACACTCAGACACACAACACAAAGGTTGAGTCAACTTTTCTCCATTTTAACTGGCTTCAGGTGTGATTACTATATTGCCAGCACCTGTTTCTTGCCACAGGTGAGTTCAAACGAGCATCATATGCTTGAAATAAAACGATTTACCCACAATTTTGAAAAGGTGCCAATAATTTTGTCTGGCCCGTTTTTGGAGTTCTGTGTAACATGATGTCAGATTTGGCTTTTTTCTCTGTTTTTTTGTGTTGTTCCAATGCACATAAAGGAAATAAACATGTGTATGCCAAAACATTTGTAATTGCAACAATTTTTTGGGAGAAACGGTGCATTTTCTGTGAAAATTCCAGGGGTGCCGATAATTTCAGCCATGACTGTATCTATCTATCTCCCTCCATGACACCTTGTCTTTGACTGGGATACAAGATTTACTAACGAAGAAATTGAAGGTTGTTGTTTTTAACATGGGTGTTAGGGCTGGCCTCGCCTTTTAACTGGCACTGTGCATCCAACCCTACCTATCTGATTGAGATTGAGCTCGCCTAGTAGCTTTTCACTTTGCTTTAAGGCCGCTGTCAAGCCTCAAAGGTTTCTGTGACTTTTCAAGTTTTTTGCCTATTTCCTTTAGTTCTATTTTATTTATGCTTGTCATTCCTCCTGTTTGTTTCGGATTACTCTTTAGATTACAGACTTTAATAAAACAACAACTGCTTTAACTAGTTTGTCATGTCTCTTCCACTTTCAACTCATCCTGATCTGCATTCCCACAGTAGCTGGCAAAGCTTACCATGCTTGACTGGGTGGCACCTCACTTGCCGTTCCCACCCCAGTTCCTTGTCTACAGGAAGCCGCACCTGTAGAGACTAACTTGTCTTTTAAAAGTCTTATCAGCCAGAAAACATTTGACAATGGGTGAGGACACCAGAGATGACGGGCCCAATTTATGGAAAGTGCTTTAGATCATTTAAACGGAACTATTGCTCACAGATGGTCACTTTTCATTACAATAACAAGAAGGCATGTGCTGTAGAAGGTGATTTACACACTTCTAAAGCTAAGCACTGATGAAACAGGAGAAATTTAAATGGCAGCTGGAACAAATAAAACTACGTATGCATGTATGAAGTGAGAAAACCAATGAAAAATACTGTACTGCCCTTTCACTTTAGGCCTCGCTAGGGGTGTGTGCCGACTTTTCATTTGAGGTCTTGAACAACTGTAAGAAATCTTCCTAGTTGCTTGCACCATAAAAGACAAGATGGGAAAAAGGTCAATTCATCATCCCTATTGTGCCTCAAAGGCTCAATCTGAAGGTCTTGAATAGGTGGGCCACAAAGAGACTCCAGCAATAGTGACCTCTGTGGACAGGTGTGCTACCAGAATGACGGGGACAGTGAGAGAATAAAAGAAGATCATCATCTGAGACAATTTTAAAAGGACAGGTTAATTTAATTTAACTTCATGTTTATAACTGATAAAGGTGATAACTGAATGATAAAAAAATGAGTGTTTCTCATATATATGGAATGCATTATTTTGCATTCATTGTTTGTATTTATGGTCATTTTTAAGTACCATACTACTGTCTTTTGTGTATAGAAGACATGCAAATAATGCTGGTGGGCACATTACACTTCTTCTAGTCAGAGGGAATGTCAAACTAGACAGCTGAAGTTGCTGATCCTGTTGTCTGTGTATGCCAGATGAGATGAGTAGAAATTGCAGGGAATGACAAACTAGACAACTACGTGATGGCTTTTCAGTGCAATTTCACATTTCCAGAGTACTGCAAGCTGACCCCTTTTTCTGGCAGCCAGGTTTATGCTGGCTGACAGAGCTGGTGCTATACGAATGTTTCCCCAAGTATGGAGAATCCAGCTACAATTTCAGACCTTTTTTCTTTTTTCCACTCTATCATGGTGTGTAAAACACAAAAAATCAGGCCCATGAGCCTCTTTTCTGTTTGTCAGGTCTAAATTGCTGTATCACATGCATTGCACTTCCAGTTGTTTTGATTTGATCTTGTAATAGAAAAATATTTTAATATCATTCCTCGATGCCCTTTTTTTTTCCACGGGTGTCGCTATTTTGACCTTGTTGCAAGCCACAGTAGTATGCCCGACAACCAAAACTTGTGACCCCTAATGTCAGATTAGACGGTATAAAGGTCACCTCAAAGACATTCTGGTTGTCCAAGGTCCTGTATAAAAATCTTCAGTGATGAGTGCATTCTCTTTATCAATCTTCTGGTTTCAACTTAGGGCTTTGTTTTCTTAGGCTTGATGATAGATTGATTTAGACTTCCTAGTTTTCAAATTGTTCACCTTAAGACTACATTTCGCTTCCAGATTCTTTATTATTAAAATCTGCCTAAACTCATTTTGTGGTAAAATACTAACTGAGCGTTGGTTCTCAGTCTTTTGCAAACACGGGCCCGCCACAACAAAAGACAAAATCATTTTTATTTTTTTGGGGAATTCGCAGACTAGTTGGACTGATCTGGTGTTTATGTCGGACTATATGACTTGCAGTCAAAGTAATGTGAAGCAACTGCCTCTGACTTGTAAGATTATGGAAATGAAGTCTGCAACTGAAAATCGCTGGAAAACTCATGTAATGCGACATGGCATTAAGACGTACAACAAACAACATTCTCAATCCGGCTTAATCAAACTCAGACCCTGTCTTTACAATACTGGTGTACCGCAGGAAAAAAACTCTCTGGCCAGGGTTGCCAGTCCTTTGCAGGGCCCACACACCCAGACACCCATGCTCACACTGGGCTAATTTGGAGTCACCAATTAATTTAATACGCATATATTTGGGGATATTGAAGGAAAGCAGCACAGACAGGCAGTGGTACAGTGGTTAGGGCTTTGGACTTCAAACCCTGAGGTTGTGGGTTCAGATTCTGCCACTGACACCGTGTGATCCTGTGCAGGTCACTTCACCTGCCTGTATTGCTATTGGAAAAAGAAAAAAAACGTAACCAATTGTATCTCAAATGTTGTAAGTCACTTTGGATAAAGGCTTCAGCCAAATAAATAAATGTAATGTAATATAATGGAAAGCCAGAATTCGTCAAAGAAACAACAATGCTGGATCCATAAGTCGGTAGGTAGCACTGTCCCCATCATGAAACTGTACTTCCCACGCAAGCAAGAATTTCATGCATATTTGAATCTGAACTTGTCATGGGAGGAAGGTTAAGCCATGCTCTTGGCACAACTAAGGATGGAGATTTGTTCACAGACAGATAGAAACAGTGATATCTTAAAAGGCTTGCAATGCTTCCTGATGACGTGAAGAAAGAAAAGCCAGGCAATCATTTCATTTGAAGCATCAGCATAATCCATTGTCCCATTACCTTTCCAGGGCGAGGGTTGATTTTTCCATGTTCTTTTTCCTTGGTTTGCTAAGGAGACAAAAGAGAACAAATTCACATGATGTATTCTTCCTAGAGATGTCAACATTAACATTAATTAAATAATTTGATCCATGTTGCTTTGTGGTTTAATATTATTTTTGTCCTCCTTTTTATTGCTTTAAATGTTTTTGCTTTATAAAGTTCCTTAGGACTTTTTTTACCTAAATGGCCACTGAAATAAAATCCTTGAATCCTTATGATAGACTGATCAGTTCTTAACTTTACAATGCAAGTGACACAAACATCAAAAAGTGAAATGATAACACCAGCATCTGCAAAACAAGCCAAAGAAAACTCATAAATAATTACAAAGTAGAATGATAAATGCCAGATGCCAGACGGTTTTGTCAGTAAAGAATATATCCTTTTGAAGCATGCAGGATTCTCACTTTGTTCATGAACAAATACCACCAACAACTGCACAGCAGCGTTTTCTTTAACCATTTTAAGTGCCCCAAACTTTATTATCCTATGGCCATACACCATGTCTTTGTTGGCTCTAAAAATGGTTATGCAGAATAAAGTGACTTAATGGAGAAAAGGTTAAAAATTCTAGTCAATCAAATACATATGAGAGAATTTAACAACACTGTCACAATGAATGACTATCACAGAAATCAATAATGCAATCAAAACATAAATTAATAAACACAGATACATAACTGATTTTACAGAGTATTACAAGAACATCTTCAAGCCTTTTTGGGTAACAGTCTTGGAACAGGGTTCTGGTCTATCACAGCGCCCACTCACACATAAACCCACATAGGACCAGTTTTGACTCACCAATTAAACTAACACATCTTTATGGACGTGTGAGGGTAACTGGGGGTCCCCGAAAGAAAATGAATGCACACCCCGAGATAACATGGAAACTAAACACAGTGAACCAACTGGATTTTAACCTAGGAAACTCGGTCAGCAGTGAAAACTACTGTGCCAGCCTAGCGTTAAAAGATATTTTATAAGAAATAAATTTTTGTACTAAGACATAACTACATGCATGATGTATAGATAGATAGATAGATAGATAGATAGATAGATAGATAGATAGATAGATAGATAGATAGATAGATAGATAGATAGATAGATAGATAAGGGACCTTGATAAATCAGGTGCTCTCTCCAAAGTATTGGATGCTAGCAAATCCCTGAAAACAGGAACATCTATAATTCTACACAGATCCCCAGTAGAAGTTTATAAAATCTATCTATTAAAATAAATGAATTACTGATATTTATATTTATCAGAGACAGACAAGAAATGTAAAATACTCTGCCAGATATGAATTTCAGTTGTTTTTCCCAAGACAGATAAAAACTCATTGGAATGTTCATCCTATGGATCAATTGCCATACAAAACATTGATGTTAAGATTCCAGCCAATGTTCTCACAAACAAAATCAAAGTGCCACCTCCTATCATTTCACGCATTCAACTTAACTTCATTAAATGGATGGCTATTATTAACACTCTAATGTATGCTCAGTGTAATATAAAAAGGACATCAGCAGGGACAGTGACATTAAGGTCTTGCTCTTGCTCGATGCCTTTGAGTGGAATGAGGTTTAACTCAGACATATTTCTATTTGGAACAAACATATTGTAAGGATTAAACTGACATCATTTAGGTAAAACAGTTCATGCATCTTGTTTAGGGCTGCAGGATCAGAAAGGTGTCCCTTATCACCGATTTCATTTTCTGTTTCCTTTGAACCTCTCCCTCTATTTATTTGTCAAAACAATCAAAGAGCTGGAAAATGTAACAGAAATACAAACAAAAATGGGTTCAAAATTAATCTTAAAAAGGCTGCATTATTTTTGCAAAGGTTTCACATAATTGGGAGTCATAGTTACACAATGATTTCAAGACCTATTTAAACTAACTAAAGGAGTGTGTCAGACAAGACCTGAACAACTAGGCATAGCTTCACCTCATATTATCTTGGAGAATTAATGTTATTAAAATAAAAATTCATCAATAGCTTAAACATTTTCTCATAGGTTAAAAAAGGAACTTGAAACTTGTAACTCTGTGTTGTCTTTGATCACTAACCTTTTAATAGAAGAGGAAAAGAGGAAAGCCAAAGAGAAGGTATATGGATGTGATGGGAGACGACATGCAGATGATGGGTGTAACAGAGCAAGTTGCAGAGGACAGGAAGATATGGGAAAAGATGATCCACTATAACCAGTCGAATGAAGAAGAAGAAGAATTAGATCTGAGCAGTTTCTGATCAATCTATTGTCAGAACTTACACTATCTTAAGACGCAGTTGTCAATAAAAAATATTAATATTAAAATTTTATTAAGCATTTCATAGCTTTCTTTAGGTATTCTTGGATGTTCTGAATATCAGAGAACAGTTTAGTATTATGTTAACCAAACCAAGTTGATAGAAATATCTATACTTTTTTTATTCTTATTTTCATTTACTGCTGTACCATTTTGTTTACCTCATGGGTGTCACCTCTTTAAGGGTCCCACTGCCATGATACGGCTTCTCGTTGCTAGAGGGCATGGTACTGGAAATCAAGCCATGTGACACCACTGACAAAATGCTTTATTAGCTGATGCCTCAGATCTAATAGCATCTGTGACAGCGGATAAACCAAAGAACATTGTGTAAGTTATTACACAGAATTTGGACCCAGGAAACTTTATCAATTCCTTTTCAACTTGATTTTTGGTTAGTGTTTTGGGCTTAGGCAACACTTCCTAATATAGCAAGGGTCACAAATAAAATATTAGAAAATCAAAATGAGATCCAAAAATACAAAGTAAACAAACAAACCAAAGTCAAAAGCAAAATCTTGGAGTATAAATTTTGTTCTAGAATCCATTTTAGCCTGTCCTGCACTAGATCTGTCCTTTAGGAAATAGTCAAAGTTCGGACACTTCCTTGAGGGCACCAATAAGTTTTATAGAGGAACTTGACATTACGTCATGTGGCCTCCATGTCACATGACTAAGAATGGTACTGTTTCTATAAACAATATGGAAAATGAAACACAAAATGTTGGCAAGAAAACGTCATGAAAAGTAAAGAAGAAAAAGACAAAAATAAACTGAAATACAGTGGAACCTCGGTTTGCGAGCATAATTCGTTCCGGAAATGTGCTAGCAGTCCAAAACACTCGTATATCAAAGTGAATTTCCCCATAAGAAACAATGGAAACTCAGATGATTCGTTCCACAACCCAAAACTATTCATATAAAAATGATTATTACAAAATATAAAGTAAAAATACATAAAACAAATTAACCTGCACTTTACCTTTAAAAAGAATCATGGCTGGTGTGAGTGAGTTTCTAAACTCTTGTGGGATTCGACCCAACGGGACGACACGTGGAAGACCGTCCCAAAGCAATCGCAGTCTCCCAGTGCTGTAGCAGTTCACCGTATAAGCGCATCCAAAAAGTTCGCAGACATGCTATAAGCGCCTGCCGTCAATGGGTGATACAAGGAACATTATAAAAATCCCGCTACAATAAATAACCGCGCTGTTGCTGTTTCAAGCTAAATAAAGCTGGTGTTGCTAAAGTACTGAAACTCAGCTTCGTGTTTTGGGGTGCAAGACGGGGACTCGCACTCCACAGCAAACACGTGCGCGCGCACACACACACACACACAGTCACAATGCTGTAGTAAACAGTATACGCTCGTACGGATGTTGACTATATGAGTGAAGCACACAGACTCAGACAGGAGACGGTTGCCCTCAAGAGAAGAGAGAGAGAGAGAGACGCGCACGGGAGCGAGAGCGAGATAAGGAGAGATGCGCGCCCGAGCGAGAGAGATAAGGAGAGAGAGACGCGCGCGCGAGAGAGAGATAAGGAGATAGAGACGCGCGTGAGAGAGAGAACAACAATCAGCTCAGTTGTGATCACATGACGTTCAGCAGACAAAGTGTATCCATACTACTCGTATTGCAAGACATCGCTCGTTTATAAAGTCAAAAATTATTAAAAAAATTTAGCTCGTCTTGCAAAACACTCGTAAACCAAGTTACTCGTAAACCGAGGTTCCACTGTATTCCACATTAATGCAATTAATAATGTAATTAAATTCTCAAAGGACAACAACGTGAGATGCCTGGCATGAAATAGAATATGAATTATTTCAAATGTGCAAAAACGAAACTAACATGAAATTGCCATTAATACAACATTAGATCCTCACAATTCCTCCCAAAAACCAACACCATGCTAATTTAAAAGTATCATGGTAAGCGGACAGACAGAAACACATAACACCTTCCACACAGTTCATCAATTAAATCAAAATTACTCACAGGTTGCCCCTCACTAACCTGAACAAGGCACTCTACTATATAATAAAAGGCAGCTGTCTGCGTGTGCACGTGTGTGTGTGTGTGCGTGTGTGTGTGTGTGTGTGTGTGTGAGAGACTGGTCCCTCTGAGCTATCTGATTGGTAAGTTGGGCTTTGGTTTGATTGATCAGCTTGACGTTGCAATGCAATCAAAAAGAGGAAGTGCTGGACAACAGAAGTTGAGGTAAACAAGGAGGAGTCCAGGTGTAGGAGGCACACTGATAGTCACCTTCAAAGATGGGAAGTATTTACAAGAATATGAATGAGTCGGTAATGGGGACCCATCTACCACTGATGACAGTCAAAAACCAGACATGAGACAAGGAAGGCACTTTAAAATGAGAGAGTTTAAGAAGAAGGCTTTACAGAAACACACTTGAGAGAGGAAATTCTGGACAAGAGAGGTACGGACTCATGTGGGTATCAAGGTGAATGAGGAACCCCTGAAGGTACACGTAGTGTAAGAAATATAAACTATGAAATGTTTCTTAATTTACTCTATTACCTGTAAGATATGAATGTTGAATATTTATTGGGGAATATCTTCACAAATTCTTTAAATTACCAATATTAATCCTATTCAGATATCCCCATTTAATTATCACTTCATTTTTTATGAAGGTTGCACAGAGCCTGTAAGAGCCAATCTTAGAAAATTTACTTAAGTGTTTGCTTAATTTCAACAGAATATTAGTTTCTAATACTTACTTAGATTATAGTATAGTTTTTTACCCCCTGTAGGTTGAGAGCATGCACTGATTTTACAGGGCATTGCTGCTCCCACCTCATGACAAACTACCCGGATTAGGAAGATAACATGAAATAGAACTTTCTTTGCTATATCCGTAAAACTAAGTGTTAATTTAGCCAGTAAAGAAGCAGTCTCAGTGAGCATGTTAGATAAGTTTGCAAATAGGATATTGGAATTCAGTTTTCTAACCATGCTTACAATTATTTGATATGAAGATTTGAAAGTATTACTGTATGACCAAACTTGGAGAGAAATGAAACAAGATAAATAAGCCTTATACAGAACATTCTTAAAAAAAAAAAAAAACTTTTATTTTCCTTCCTTCAATTTTTTCTCTATTTTTTTGTGAACTGCTACTTTGAATTTTTACTAAAATTTTTAAAACAAAGATATTTGTATTGTGGAATTATTTGAACACACGTCACACTATTGCCTGAACTGTCCTGTGAAGGAAACTAAAAGCTACAGAACTTTGGTAATTAGGGACAAAAACAGTTACAATGCCTTTAACTTTTAAAATCTCCATTTTGCCAGTCGTCATGTTTGTCAGATACAAGTACTTAATGTTTTGGAAGATCTTATGCAGGAATTCATCAATTGGAGTCCAAAAATTTGATTGGCCTTTCCTGGTGGGCGGTAGAAAATATCTGACCACAGTTGCCTTTCAGTATAATACGGTAACCTGTAATGTTCCGATGGATTACAGTTAACAAACAAGTGAAAAATCTGAGGTGCCACGGAGTTGTAGCTCCCTCCAGAGTTTACTAAGGTTGACCTTGAAAATCTCCAAGCTACATTCGTGTCCTCTTTTGTTTTTTTTTTTTAAGATCTAGGCCTTTTCTGATATCATCTCTGATCTGTGTGTTTTTATGGGAATTCAAACAGTTGATAGTAAAGTACTATTTACCAAGGGAGAGCTGTGACAAGGAGAGTGAAAACCTCAAGTTGTTAAACTTAACATGGCTGCCAAAACCTAAACCATTTTTATCAAACCCAGACAGGCACGATGGGCATGCTCTGCTGCTCCATTTGTTCAAGTTAAGTGGAGCTGAGGACACCCCATTATATAGTAGACTAGCAAAATACCCGCACTTTGCCTTAAAGAAAATTAAACCTTTTTAAACGGAGGGAAAATATGCCAATAATTATTTAAGGATCTCTTTGTATACCACATTGTCAGGTCGGCCCTCCGGTTGTAATATGACCAAGCTGTGTGCTGAGCTTACTCTTCAGCATGCAATGTACAGTTGGCCATGTGAAAAGTAATCTTGTCTAAAATCTCACAGCTTGGATTGCTGCTGTCATAATCGGTTTGAGTTTCATGGTTTGTTTCAATTATGACAGTATTAGCAGGACTTGTGTTGAAGTGACATTCGGCATCTGTCAACCGTTTTAAGCATACAACCGGTTTCATTGATAACTTCACATCCAGCTTTTGAGAGTTTAAACATTCATAAACATCAAAGTGTCCACTACTGAAATCGTCACCTGTGAATCTAAGATGTTTAAGAGGCATTGGCGGTTCTCCAAAGGTGTAAAATATTTGGCCATTTTGGTACACTTGAAAGCGACAACCGAACAATTCAGTGGCAGCCATCAATTCACATGCAGAACCATTGGTGAAGGGCTTAAGCATTTCACTCTTATAGTGTTCCTGTGTAGTATAATTATCTCCTGTACCGTCATCGGTCCACACCTTGAACCCGTCTCAGTCATTCAATACATAAGACACAATGCTCCTCCGGATATCAAGAGTGAACCTGATATGGCTGTGCAATATGTAACAATGAGAATGGAAAAGATAGGTGCCATCTCCGGGCATGGAAACCACTCGGTAAGTGACAGTTCTTTGATCAATGGTGATCACCTTGATAGACATGTTAATGGGGGTACAGTTGAAATGAAAAAGGAAATGGGTATCTGAACAATGTAAAGTAAGTCTAAAATACCCACACAATAACTATAATCATAATAAACGAACAATAAAACAGCGGAGAAGCCGTGGATTAAATAAAAAGGCTGTAGTTATCAGCAGGGAGACGTGAATCCCGTGGCGAAGTAAGGAAGTGAATGTAGAGACCGGATTGACGGACGGCCTTATACAGGCAGGCAGCCAACAACGTGGGAGGCGTTGGGATGGGGGACCCAACGCCGCCTCACACGGTGACCGAGCTGAAGGCTATGGATGTATATATGTATGTAAGTAGGATTCAGTTAGCGTTGGGAACCCGTGTACCAAATTTCTTGAAGATGGGCCCATAAGTAACAAAGAGCATTGAAAAGTTCAATATGGCGGCCGACAGTGGCATCATACCACCGAAATAAGTACGTACATTGGTTTCGGTTAGCGCAGGGAAGCCGCCTACCAAATTTCGTGAAGATGGGACCATAAATAAGAAAGTTCAACATGGCGGATGTTGTCGACCGTTATGCGTAGAATTTCGAAATGAAACCTGCTTAACTGTTGTAAATAAGCTGTAAGGAATGAGCCAGCCAAATTTCAGCCTTCTACCTACACGGGAAGTTGGAGAATTAGTGACGTTGGAAAGTTCCAATTTGGCGGCCGACAGTGGCGTCATACCACCGAAATAAGTATGTACATCAGTTTCGGTTAGCGCAGGGAAGCCGCCTACCAAATTTCGTGAAGATGGGGCCATAAATAAGAAAGCTCAACATGGCGGACGTTGTCGACCGTTATGACCGTTACGTGTAGAATTTCGAAATGAAACCTGCTTAACTTTTGTAAGTAAGCTGTAAGGAATACGCCTGCCCAAATTTCAGCCTTCTACCTACACGGGACGTTGGAGAACTAGTGATGAGTAAGTGAGTGAATGAGTGAGTGAGTCAGTCAGTGAGGGCTTTGCCTTTTATTAGTATACAGTATGCAGAGCATATAAATTTTAGCCCTTAAGCAAGCTGTGGAGTACATCGAGGATGGGATGTTTGTGAAAATGCTTCCCCCATCTCTTTAGTCATATCAGCGCCCACATATGCAAAGTAATCTTTTTGTGGTATCATCTCTCTGTTGACATCCATGGCTGCTGATCCTATATGAGCAACAGGAGACTAAGTTCTCCTAAAGCATCTAATACACAGTAAAATCAACAGTGTTAACACTTTTACGTGTTTATTTAAGTGTCTAGAAAGAGTAGGACCATAAAACACAGAGTATGACCATGCAAACACTTCAATTGATAATTTATCACTGACAGTGCTACTGTGTTGTTTTCATTATAGACATATTTCTTAATAATCTGTAAGGTGCTCAGGCTTGCAGCTTGGAGTCTGAGCAAACACATAGTGCTCCACCCATAGCCACACCTTTGGCCAGCAAATTGTTCCTTGACCCGTCCTAACCTCTTCATTGGTTGGGGCAATCACATGATGAGAGGTGCAGGGAAAACAAAAGGCAGGGCCAGACACAGGCATTTCACTCTAGAATTGTGAGTTTTGTCTTTCTATGAACCTCTCATCTATCTCTATCTCTGTTTTTACGTTTTCCAGAGTTTAATCCAC
The DNA here is from genome assembly GCF_016835505.1 of Polypterus senegalus. Classification (NCBI taxonomy): domain Eukaryota; kingdom Metazoa; phylum Chordata; class Cladistia; order Polypteriformes; family Polypteridae; genus Polypterus; species Polypterus senegalus. The sequence goes on along the minus strand of NC_053170.1, from coordinate 32,706,127 downwards.
CTTAATCCATTCTTTAATAACATTTACACGTTATTAAAATATACAAGAGTAATGAATTGCATTACCGTTTAAAGAAAATGCACTCTGTTTTTTTGTGCTTCATGTTTTATTACCATTGCTTGTTCCTGCTTTGCATGATCTATTTTTTGCCTATTCTCACAGGAACAAAGCTAAGATGCCAGTTCATTGTGTTGTACACTCATATACTGTTCACGCCCTCTGATTCAGAAACAGACAATGCCCTTCCTTCTTACTATCCTTCTCCTCTAATTTTCAGTGGCCTTCTTCCAAAATTATCAACAGATTATATTTCAAAATTCTACTGCCTGTGTTTTAACGAGGACCAAATGTAATGACCATTTCACACCTGGACTGGCTTTACCACACTAGTACGTTATTGCACTATACTAAAATGACATGCAAAGCTACTAATTTCAGCACCCAACGACTACCAATCATCACTGCTTAGTTGATACTGACCAGCTATGAAAGTAGGATGCTCTGGAGCTGGCCTTCTCACTTGTTTTTCAGCTCTCAATAACCACTTATTGAGTTTTGTGGGTCTATTATTGAGAAGGCAGTCTTTGTGTACAGGCACAAAGCTCTATAGTACAGCAGCTTATTTCCGGCACTAATAAATAAAATACACAAATGTTGTATTTTGCAAAAGAATGCCATAATTTCACAATAGTTATTTCAAAATTTCATAAAAGATATTGCCTGGTTTCTCGGTACCATTATGCATGAGCATGCTGTGGATGTCCCGTGACAGCAAGTGAGGGATACACTATGGATGTACACATGTGCAAGAAGTGAACAAAAATCATAGTTAGGCATTTAATTGTGCATGTGCTGAGGCTTTTTTTTTAATTATTTTAATCAGGACAATTTAAAGATGATGGAAGCCTTTGCAGCTGCACTGGGTAAAAAGCAAGAAGCAACCTACCGCTGCTGAGGTGAAGAAAGCATGTAGATTGCAATCAAGAACGATAACTGAACAAAAGTTATAGACACACATTTAATTTTAATCAGATTAAAGTTTAGTAAATTTGGTACAGATGTTTTAACATAGGCAGAGTAGTAGTAGCGCAGAGCAAGTGTGTCATTAGGATTCTCAGAGATCAGGCTCTTATCACCTTCTGTGATTTTTGCTTGCAGTCTTACTGAGATTGCCTAAATACAAAACTGAAGAGGACAGTGGGTTGGCATCTCTTGACGTTGTATGATTGTCTTTCCAGTATCTAAATTCAATGTGCCTTTCGCAGTCTGAACAGGCAATAAATCAAATAGGATGGATAAAAAAAAAAAAAAAATCAGAGGCTTAACAATATTATTTTTGTACATTCCTGAAAAAAGGTCAAAGGCATGATACAACTAATCAGTGGCAAAAGGCTCTGATAAAATCCCCCCAAGAATTCCTAATTCACGGTACTAGGGTCTGCATGAGGTTTGCACGTTGTCCCTGTGTATTATAAATTCATTGCAAGCTATGGGTGCTTGTAACTTCTCTCTCCATTCGTGTGCCTGATGTTACCTGCAGCAGTAGATGAGATCCTTGAATACCAGAAATGTCTCAGGGATACTCCTCAGTTAACAAAAACACTTAGTTCTTTGTATGCTGTGAAGTAAATAACATCCCCCTTTTCCATCCTCAACCTGAGGACATGAACATTTAAGGGTTAAACATTAGCTGCAGTGCCACCAGATCACACTGTTTCAAAATATCTACAGTAAATAACTGGATTAAAACTATATACATACAATATTCATAGGTTTCAGCTAGCATATTGCACGCATTACACTCTTTTCTGCTTGGCTGTGCAGTTATGCGATGTAAAAGACGAGCGTATCGTCCACCATATTTCCTTCGTGCCTTACACTCATGCAGACCCTGGCGGAGTGAGCTGGAAATGCAGGCTTTACGCTGTCACTGTTTCTATGTTAAAACAACTGACCAAATTTACTAAATGACTAAGCTGATTATAAATCAAACGCAGGCCTATAACATTTTTTCAATCCTTTGATTGTGCTTTCTTTACCTCTCCCTCCAAAGGCATGCCCAGTGTTACCAGCAGCAGTTTCTTGCCTTATACATTGTAGTGCTGTGATGATCACTGGCTTCGCTGTGGTCTCTAAACTGTGCAGATTAAATTTACCCCTCAGCACATGCTGAACTGAATGTAAATCTATGACTTTAGCTCACTTCATGTCACTCAATTGCACGTATGCACATCCTTAATCTGTCCCTCACTAGCCATCACAGGATATCCTGAGCACATGCCTGGCACGATTGATACTGAACACAGCAGACAATGTCTTTGGTGGAATAATACAAAGCTTCCATACCTTAGTGGCCATTCATGCCTGAAAACTCAAATCTCCTCTTCTGCAGTTTAATTCATTACACCGACAACTTTATGCTTTAATCCAAATCTTCTGTCCATGTCACACTAATCTTGATTTGACTCTGATATCAGACCCTTCTGTTAATTTTGCCCTGGAGCTTTCAAGTTTACCTTGTGTAGTTTGTTACATTGTGATTCATCATACATGTATATTAGACAATTTTGTGTTTTATTGTATTCCTGTTAACCGGGAATGCACTGTATTACACTGTATTCTTATTGGTAGTTTAAAGTGCCTTGTGATAAGTGTGCTGTGAATGATACAACATAAAAATCATATTAAGTAATTAATTGACATCCACTTTCCCCTTACTGGGGCAGTATTAAGACAACAGTGTGCTATGCTTGCCGCAAAAAGAGGCAAACTTTGATTAATACAGGTGACTGAAGCAAAAAAAAAATGTCAATAAATACAAGCAAAAAAGATCATAAATGAGAATTGGTTCTGTTTGTTGTCAAATACTAATAACAAAAAAAATCAAAATCAGCCCCAAAAAGAGGTCTTTTAGTACTAATAAAAAGAAAAACATCCACCACACAGGAGCTAAGTAAAGGTCGCCACAGGCCACCCTTAAACCCATCAGGTGCCATCACCTACGAGGCTTTGCATCTGGCACACGAGAGTGTGTGCTAACAACAGGACTACTAAAACAGCAATGTGCGCAAACATCTGAACTGACTTCAGAAAAAGTCTGGAATAAAAAAAAAAAGATTATGAGGAAAGGCCTTGAGAAAAGAAACAAAGGAAATGGTCAAAACCAAATATCAAAGACAGAAATGCTACCAAAAAACTCAAAATCTAAATTCTGGGCAAAAATCTATCATACAAATTCTCAAAATAAAGCATGTAGATTGCAGTAAATTCATGAAATCTTAGATTGAGTGAGGCCTCAAGAAACTGTGACATACAGACACACACACACAGAGACAGACAGACAGACACCCATCATCAAGATATCGATGTGTTCGGTATCAGGGGACCCTAAAACGTTGAAATCGACTGAAAAATGGAGATCGACATTTTTGACAAATCAAAAGCTTTTGTTCCTCCCCTATAGACGATATGTTATAGTGGGGCAAAGCAAAAATTACGTTGAAAAAAAACATGAAAACAAAAAGATAAAATTCCAAAGCAAAGAATCTAAATAAAGATTCACTGGGTATGAAAACCCCAGAATGCATATTTAGATTATTTTTCTAGCTTTAGGAAAGCCTGAGGAAAATTAAATACAAACAGTAATTATAACAACAGTAAGTGAGTGAGTGTTGAATTTCAAGAGGACGCAAAATTTCAGAACTCTCTGAAAGCAACATTTTAGAAAGTAATTCTACAACTCAAAAAATCTTCAACTGTATGAATACAGATCAGATAAAGAATATCAGTCATACTACAATGGAGGTCAAGCCACCAGAGCACATTCACATAAAAAAGAAATGAAAAGGGCAAACTCCACACAAAAGAAACCAACCTGGCAGCAAGTTTACAAAAGCTTCAACACCATTGTTCAGGTTGGCTGTACCGCCCTCCCCACACACATGCAGAAATGTGACATGTCTGTGGTCACAGAAGCAAAGTTTTGACCTTCATTAGTCTTCATTATTTCTATTGTTGTTTTCTAGCAGTAAATGATCTCCTTTTGCATCAAAGAGGAGCGGCAAGCAGTGATTTGCCTTTTATGGGTAGAAGGTGCACAATGCTTTTCATTGTTACTACTCTAAATATAGTGCCTTTCATTTCTATCTATCCCTTGTACATAGTGATTTGTATATTATATATATATATATATATATATATATATATATATATATATATATATACAGCATCTTACATATCAAGCCAAGTGAAGTCAAGTTGAGGAGCATGCACTGGTACGGTACGTTGCCGCACTCACCACACGACGAAACAACTTGGGATCCCGATTGGCAACCCCCCCAGAAAGACACGCGGTCGAGTCCCACCCTCCGGAAATGACCCTCTATTTGCTGCAACCAGGTGATACGTGAGCGACCCCTTGGCCTGGTCCAGCCACTCGGGTCCCCAACAATGAGGATCCTACGAGCTGGATCACCCTCAGGGAAATGCGCCACATGGCTGTAGTGCCATAACTGACACTCCCTCACAATGCAGGTATGTGCCTCATCTATTTTGTATATATTGCTTATCACATCTCTCTATTGATGCTGTGTGATTAGAATCAACACATACTGAAAAAGGTTTAAGCTGATTCCTGATTTACAGATATATGCTGACATTTAAGTGATTCCTTTCTACTTTATCACACCACCATCAGATACCAGTACTGATGACATCTATGAAATCTTCCATCCTTCAGAAAAAAACAATGTAGGAGCTGGGAGGGAGACAGTACTAATGTCAAATGATCCACCCATCCATTTTGTAAATCTGCTTACTTTATTTCAGAGTTGCTGGCAGCTGGAGCCTATATTGTGAGCATTGACCGCAAGGTTAGAGACCAGCTCTGAATGTGACGAAAGTCCATTGCAGGGACACACATGTGTAAACTGGGCCAATTTAGAGGTACCAGTTAACCTAGCAAGCACAAATCTGTGATTAAGCTGGAAACTCAATTAGACAGAAGATGAATGAGCAAATGCTACAGACATAGGGATATGGCTGGGGTCTGAAACCAGCTGCAGCTAAGCACTGTGTTCCCCTTCAAATACTCCTAACAAATTTTTTAAAAATATAATTCTCACAAATGTTTCCTATGTTGCAAGTTGTAATTTTGTGGAAACCCTGTGGAAAAAATAGAAAACAAACAAAAGTTCCACGGCAAATTGTTACTATAAAGAAAAAAGTAGTTGCATTGTCGACGTAAATCCCAATTTAAATGTTGACATTACAGACACAGAGAACAGCACTCAGTTCCACAGATGGCATCACGATGGCCTCAGGCTGAAGCTGCGCATGTTTCAGACAAGACAGGTGTGTCCAACGCCCAAAAAGTGGGACACCGAGAATGTGGAAGATCTTGAAACGGAGGCTTCATGCTGAGCCCCACCTTACATATTTTAGTAAAGATTTTTATTACATTTTACAGTCTTTAATATTTGAAATGACAGCTGTGAAATGAATGAAACTTTGACCCTGAGCATGTTCTGTATATATGCCTGTACAGACAATATGCACCTACTCCCTCACAAAGAGGCTCTTTTTTATCTGATGCCTAATGTTAACCCTAAAAACACACAAACAAACCTTAAAACAGGCAGCAGAGGACAAAACACTTAAATGTTAAAGGAGAAAAGTGCACTTAGCTTGCCTTGTAGTGCCAGTTTAGATTGGAATATTCAAAGAAGCATAGAGAAAAGGAGTCATTTGTTATCATTATTGCAGAAAATGAGTACCTGGCACAACAGGAATGTGGACAAGTTTCTTGACTGCCATGCTTGACTCAGAGCAGAATCCAAAGATTGGGTGGCTTGATGACTTCCAACAAAACAGAACTCAAATGGTAACTGATGAAGAAACAATAGCTAGCAGAAACAGGGAGTGGGATTGGCCCCCTTTAACCAACTAATTTAAATATTACTGCCACAAAAAATGACCATAGGCAACAGTGAAGATTAATGATATTATGTGTGGTTTGTGTGATGAATGAGCTTTGCACTCACACGAATAGCCTTCTTATGAAATGTTTTTTTTTTCCCACATACAATATACAGTATACATAAACATTATATATACACAGTATGTATTGTAAGAGATGCCCGGTAGCCCAACCCGGCCGGGACATCCAAGACATGGAAGGATGGGGTAAAGCAGCATCTTTTGGACACTGCCAGAACCCCCCCGAATACTAGATGGCAGCTCCCCTGGGTTGTAGGGATGCCCCGAATTCCCACAGGGCACCATGGGACTTGGAGTTCTTTACATCAGCCCTGTTGAGTGCCGTGGGTGCCGCCAGGGGGTGCTGCAAGGACTGAGGAGCCCTATGGTATGCATAATAAATACACACAGAATTTATATTTTTTTGGAGTAGGATGGTGGCACAGTGGTAGCACTGCAGTTTTGTAACAAGGAGACTGGGGTTCAAGTCCTGGGTACTCCCTACATGGATCCTCCCAAAATTTAATGACATCCAGGTTAGGTGGATTGGCGATATTAAATTGGCTCTGTTATAAATATGTGTGTGTGTGTGTCTTCACCCTGTGAAGGTCTGATGTCCTGTCCAGGGATTATTCCTGCCTCAAAACGAAGGCTTGCTTGGATAGGTTCCAGCTTTCCCACAAGCCTGTTTTGGATAGACAGGTGTGGAAGATGGAAGAATCTTTTCTGTTATTCTGCTTCTTGTTATTATCACTGTATTACAGAGCTCACACTTATTAAGCATTGTCTGCATTTGTTTTCTTTCTTGTGATATATAAATACGTAAAAAAGCACTTCTTGGTTCTATGCCAACATCAAGAAAGTTCTTTATTTTGCATCTGGTGGTGAAACTCCTAATTAGGCACTATTTGGTTTTGTGTAGCAAAACAATATTATCTTAATGTTACAAAAAGCAGTACCATACCCATGCATTTTGAGAACACACAACCGTTGGACCCCAGATAGACTGGAGTGCCACGGTTAATGATTTGTTCAACCATGACAGTATTAAATTGTGGCCTTCCTTTACCTTCCATCCTCCAAATATCTACACACTTCAACTTAATCTGGATTAAATTGCTTTGTCATCTCTATCAACTTTTACCAGGGGTCTTCTGGCAGAGTACGATTGTGGATTTGTATGATAAAGGATTGTTTAGTATCAGATAAGGACCCTACTACATTTTTGTTTAAAAAGACAAACATTTGTCACCGTTCTAGCTTTTCGTCCACACTACAACAGAGTTTTCAACTGATGAAAACAAATAACTCGAAAATCTCTGACCCCATCACCCTCTGGTTGGTTGGTG